>NC_050579.1:248240699-248314237 GCF_011100635.1 Trichosurus vulpecula
ACTGAAGAATAATTAAGCTGAGGAAATGGGGGGTGGGGTATAGTAGGACCTCGGGCTCAAACAGAAAAGGACTCTCCTTCTCCAAGAACTATAGCAAACAAGAAAGCTTAATGATCTATACAATGCTACATGACAATACCAAAGGACTCATAATGAAAAATGCTATCTACCTCCAGAGAACTGATGAATTCAGAGTGCAGATTAAAGTATATTTTCTTTCAATTTCTTTATTTTTCCTGTTTGTTTTTCCCCCCACAACATAGCTAATGTGGGAAAATGTTTTCCATTCCTTCATATGTATGATGGGTATTGTATTTCTTGCCTTCTCAGTGGGTGGGGTAGGGGTTGAAGGAAGGGAGAGAATTTGGAACTGACAATTTAAATTTTAAAATTTAAATTTAAAAAAGGGTTAAAAAATAATTGGTCCCTGAGCCAGGAAGAGCTACTGACTTTTTGGTCTGTAAGGATGTAGGAGAGACCACTTTCTGATTCACTTGGGAGTCAAGTTCTTTAGTGTTACAGTCAATGCCAGCTGTCTCTTACAGGAGTCACTAGTTAATTCTGCCCTTTAGCAAGAAGTCAGAGCATGTAGACCCATTGGAAGGGGCCAGGGCACAAGCACAATTTTATCAGCCCCACTAAACTAGCAAGAAAGGACCATGATTCCCAGGATTGGGACTGAAGCAAAGTTCCAGTTTGCCTCTGCCTCTATAATCTCTGATCTCTGTCTCTATCTCTGTGTCTCTCTCTTCTTCTCTCTATCTTTGTCTCTGTCTCTCTCTGTGTCTCCTTATCTTTATTTGTCATCTATGACTCTCAGTCTTTTTCTCTGTATTTCTGTCTCTACCTTTGTCTTTTCTCTCTCTCCTTTTCTCTGTGTTTCTCCATGTCTCTGCGTGTCCCTGTCTGTCTCTCTCTGCCTTTCTCTTTGTGTCTGTCTCTGTCTCCTTGTCTTTATTTGTACCTTTGTGTCACTGTCTCTATCTTTGCCTTTGGCTTTCTCTGTTTTTCTGTTTCTGCCTTTGTCTGTCTGTCTCTCTCTGCTTTTCTCTATCTTTGTCTCTGTCTCTGTATCTCTGTCTCTTTGCCTTTATCTGTGTCTCTCAGTCTCTTTCTCTATCTCTCTATGTGACTTTATTTCTGCTTGTGTATCTCTCTATCTAAAAACCTCTTTGTCTTTCTCTCTGTGTGTCTTTCCCTCTGTCTCTGTGTGTATGTGTGTGTGTGTCTGTCTCTGTCTCTCTGCCTCTCTCTGTCTCTGTCTCTGTCTGTCTTCCTGACTCTGTCTCTGTCTTTCTCTCTCTCTGTCTGTCTCTGTCTCTCTGCCTCTTTGTTTCTGTCTCTCTATCTCTGTCTCTCTCTCTGTCTCTGTCACTGTGTGTGTGTCTCTGTCTGTCTCTGTGTCTTTCTGTCTCTCTGCCTCTGTGTGTGTGTGTGTCTGTCTCTCTCTCTGTCTGTCTCTGTCTCTCTGCATCTCTCTGTTTCTGTCTCTCTGTCTCTGTCTGTCTCTCTGTCTCTGTCTGTCTTTCTCTGTCTCTGTCTGTCTTTCTCTGTCTCTCTGTCTATCTCCACCTGTCTTTCTCTGTCTCAGTGTGTGTATGTGTGTATCTCTGTCTCTGTCTCTCTCTTTCTCTGTCTCTCTTTCTGTGTGTCTCTCTATCTCTATCTCTGTCTCTGTCTCTCTGTGTGTCTCTATCTCTGTCTCCACCCCCCCCCCAACCCGTCCCCTGGTAATTCTTTCTCAATTAACAACAGAAAAGGTGATCGAAATCTGCTCTCCAGGACTGGTAAGACTCTTCTTTGAATGTCTTCTCTCTGAATCTCAGTGTTTTCAATTACCTCCTAAAACACCTCTGGGGAGCTGGGCCAAGCAGGAAGATTAGCAGAATAATGAGTTTAAATTATTTAGCTTCTCTCTCTCTTCCCTCTCTCCCTTTTTTCAGTGGCAATATTGTACCTAATCCAGGTCCAGATGCATTGGATGATACATGACAGGTTATAGCTAATGACTGATCTCCTTTTCAAATATGCAGATTTCTACTGCCCCTCTCAATACTGAGGAACAATAAAAAGAGAGATTGGCAGGAAGAGTAGAGAGAGAGGATCTGAGTATTTTCTTTTCATCAGAGTTAAAGCTGAATTTATAAATGAGTAGAGAGGACCTGGTGGGACGCAGAGATGTTTTCAGGAATTATCAAGGGATTCACCACCAAGGTTCTAAAGATTAAGCAGAAGCCTTATAAACGTACTTATATAGTTAAAAAAATCTCAGAATATTAGATAGTAGAGCTGGGAGGGACCTTAGAAGTCATTAATCCCCTCATTTGACAGAAAGGGAAACTGAAGCCCAAAGAAAGTAAGTGATTTTCTCAATGTTATGGAGTAAGTTCATGGCCAAGCTGAGACCTGGATTATATGCTCTGCTGCCCAGGCTTTTACGACACCACTGTGCCAATTTACAGAAAAGATGGGGGGACAATAAAGTGAGTTTGGAGGTGGCTCCTGTCAACTGAAGATCAATCAGAAATGAAGATAAAACCTCTCTGAAATGATTGGCAGAGAAAACAGAATTCAATTCACACCCAGCTCTTCAAGAACTCTGGTCTGCTCTGTCAAGTGAGCTCTGCTGGGCAATCTACTCTTTGATTATTCTCATCCACAGGAGGGGGAGCCATGGGAACAGATAATTAAAAACAGCAGATGTCAGTAATAACAATCCCTTACATTTGTACAATGCATTTATACTTCCCAAAATGCTTTCACAGGCCTTGTCTCCCTTGATGAGCTGGACTAGATGATCCCCCAAATCCCTCCCAGCTCTGACAGCCAATCGTCCTATGATCTGAGAGTACATCAATCTCACCACAATCATGTGCAGGTGGGTGTGAGGGAATAGTCCAGGCAGACGTGCAAGGAACACTGGCAGGTAATCCCCTTGACTTTCTTACTAGAAACTTTCGCCTCTCTCTCTATACTTGGCTCAGTGCTCCTAAACAGAGGAGGGAAGGGAAAGGGGTACCTACCACAGTAGTTTCCACTAGTCCATACCTGGGTTCAGATTTTCCCTAATCCTTTTGACTCAAGCATCTCTACCTTTCCCTTCAGCCGTACTCACAGGAAAGGGCTGAGGTTGATAGTACTATAACTAGCAGATGTATAAATAGGACTTTAACAAGGGTGCCAACATCCGGAGGTGGGTGCTTCTTTGCTGAGTTGGGGACACAAATAGCTTTTTCCCCAGAAATACGTACTTTCCTCCCAAATGGTGGTCTCCATGCCTTGCTTTGAACAAAGTTCTCCGAGGTACAACACAATTGTACCATTCCCATGATGCCTCCCTCCCAGGGTTTGCCCACTGTGACGTTGAGGGGTGAGACTCTGTAGAGAAGAAGGGTGCCTTTTCTCCCAGTGTGACTACACCTGTAGTGTGACTATCCTCTCTCTTGCTCCAACCACCGGCGCCTCACTTGAATTTGCCCCACTAGCTCTGGCTCTGGGATCCTGCCATTCAGCACTGCCCCCAGGTGGTCCGTGGTGCTAATTGAATTCTGCTAGAGGAGCAGCCAAGATGTTTTAATGAGTTGGAGGTCAAACCCAGACCAAGAAATGGGCAGACAAGTTGTGAAACTGAAAGAGCTAGAGGTGAGCAGACTGTCTGAAGCAGAAACAGGGTCAAAATAAGTAATCACCACTATCCAAGAAAAGGACAACAAAAGGTGAGGTCCAGGACTCAGACAGTGATAGTTCAGGCCCAACAAGTAACAGAGTGTCAAGCTAGAAAAAACATCATCTCAATTTGCTGTGGCCACTTTGTCTGTGAATGTGTTCATGCTTTTTACAACTAGCTGAGCGTGCCTGCCCCCAGCTCCTACTTTAGCTATGTTAGCTGAAGAGTGCCCACCATCATTGTTCTCCATGGCAACAGCCTTTTCCTGTGACCTTGGGACCCCTTAACCTTTTTTGCCTCAGTTTCCTCACCTATAAAATTAAGGCTAGATCATCTCTAGCATCCCTTCTGGATCTAAATTCGATGACTCTATGGTCTTCTAAGCTGAGTCACCATGCACATGAACAAATTCCTTCTTTTTCTGACTCAACTAAGAAAGGATATTTACTAAGTAATGGAGGGTAGAAGTAAAATAAAACAAAGTAAGATGAAGCATTGAGCCAGAGGAGGGACAATCAAGTGGTATAATGGCAAATGTTTAACAATCTGCTCTCAAAAAAAATAACAAAGTTTAATCTGCATTAGTAACATTTTCTTCATCACTTTCTTAAGTTTAAACAATCAACAAAAAAATAAGCCAACTCTCAGTTTGAGGCATTTGCTAATTTTTGAGGTGTAAATATTCACACTAAAAATTTAACATTCAGTTCTAGCTGTCTACAACACACCCTAGAACAGAGAACAGGATTCTTGTCCTATGACAGAGCCCTGCTGTCTCTAAGTACTTTCAGTTGTTACATAAAACAACTCAAGTAACAGCTTCTCAAGACTGTATCTCCCATGAAATTCCCTTCCGGTTGAAATGTATTTAACCCTGGCCCCCTCTTACCTCTTTGGCACTCCCGCTGTGTGGTGGCCTTGGACTGCAATTTCCTTACCTTGGTTGAAAGACCCTATTTCTTTTCTGTTTTGTCAGTCTTTATTTCAGCTTGACAAATCCCAGTTTAATCATTTATTACACAACCTTTCATTGGTCACTTCTCATTCCTGGGCCTTAGTTTCCTCATGTAAAATGAGGGGTTGGAACTAGGCAATTTCTGAGGATCCTTCAAGCTTGAGATCTAGGATCTTGTTTTCACACAGTGTTATAATACTAATACCCCAAATACAGTAGAGCGTTAAAGAAGGGGAAGAGAAGGGCAAGAAAAAGTGGAAAGGGGAAAGAAATAAGCATTTATATAGTACTTATTATCTACTAGGCACAATGCTAAGAGCTTTTACAAATATCATCTCATTTGGTCCTCACAAGAACCCTTCAAGTTAGGTGCTATTATTCCCCCCTTTTATATTTGAGAAAACTGAATAATAATACAGTCCATTAATGTTAAAAGAAAGGCCATTTCATCAAAATTCCCCCCACTGAAATCACAAGATACATCCAATTTCCTTCTTAGTTATACCTCAAAGTCTATGGGCTTCAATCTTGTAATAATACTCTGTCTAGGAAAAGCCAATTCAAACTTCACTTTCTCTTGGAAGCTTTCCTTGACCACCCTCCCATCTTTCCCCCCAACTCCCACCCTGGTTGATGAACTTTGTTTTGCTTCTCAGGAACAAAGGTTGATCGTGTAATACTTTTTATGATAATAATCTGTTTGTACCTCATTTTCCTATTAATGTATAATCTCTAAGAATAGGGACTGTGACACATAAATTTGAAACTCCCCCAGCACCTTGGATAGCAATCTACTTAATAAATGTTGATAGAGATCACAGCACTAGGTCTAGGAGGGACTTAGACATCAGTTAGTCCACTCCCCTCATTCCACAGAAAAGGAAACAAAAGTTAAGAAAACTAAATGACTTCCCCAAGGTCACAAAGCCCAGAATAGAACCCTTGTCCTCCTAGCTAGTTCCCCTAAGCCATGTCTGTGGTTATTGTTGGGATATTCTGACTCTTCTTTGTTTTCACTTCTCAGCTTGAGTTGTGTTTTTCCAATCAACAACAAATAGGACATCGGTCCCCTTCTACTTCTGCTACTGGTTTCAATAAATAAGTACAAGAAAAAAATAAAGAAATATTCCTCAGACAGGGAAAATGGAGTTTACAGACAACTGCTCTGCACAGACATAATCAAAGGCAATTGATGTCTTTGATTTTTTTATTGATTCTATTTGACGTTTTTATTACAACATCACTCAGAGAGACTAAACATCTCCATTCCAAATTACATGGAGGGCTTGTTCCTAAATACCAGGGAAAAACCCAAAGAATAAAAACTGAATGACTGGCACATCTGATTCTTCTGAAAAATCTCTTTGGTCCCAGAAATGAACCCTGACATCTCCCTTCCCTAAAACAATGGTTGTGAATGAGTCTGTTCCTTCCCAGGTAATGACTTCAATGATATTAAGCCTTCCCAGCCTGTAATCTTGATACTTCCCTAAGAGAAGTAATCACATCTCCTCCAATCCCAAACCAATAAGCATTTACTAAGCACCTACTGTGGGGAAGTCACTGTACTAGATGGTGGGGATACAAAGATAAAGTGAAAAAAAAGTGTCTCCCTTCAAGAAGCTTACATTCTACTGGAGGGTGGGTCACTGCCTGTAAATAGATAAGGATAAAAAGGATAATTTGAGGAGGAAGAGAGCATTAACTTCTACGAAAATCATCTGGTACTAGGTGGCATGTGAGTTGAGCCTTGAATCAAGCCAGTGAGCCAAAAAGGAAATGGATGGCAAATATGGAAGACAGCCAGGGCAAAGGTGTGGAATCTGGAGATGGGATGTTGAGTCCAGGGAGCAGCAAGTAGACCAATTTGGCTGAAATAAGACCAGTTTCATCCATTGGCTTAAGATTTTCTCACCTTACAGCCTCAGAGAGAGGGAAGCTTGTACTCTAGGAGGGATACAGGATGCTATAATCATGTCTGAGCCAGGGACTATAACCTGGAGCAAGACATATGCAACTTACCTGGTAGGATGGAACAGGTTATGGCTGCAGGTTCAGTGACTAGGTCTTACCAACTTCTCCCCTGCCCTCCACCCTCCACTTCACCTACCACCCCAGAGGTATGATACTCTGGATAATGGGCCAAGATGACCAGTTTCTCAGGGGTGAGTCCCAACCTTAACATTTTCTGAGCTGGCATTGACCTGTACAGCTCTGATGACATATAGAGCCACTCCACTATATTGTGCTGACAGCTGCATCTGTTTTGATCTCACTTTGACTTGGCCAGGTGTTTAAGGGATCACTAAGAGTTTAAATGAATTGGATACATGCCCAACAGGGCTGCTATGACAACCCCTCAGATTGACAAGCTGAGCTCATAACTCCTATCGTTTCTATACATCCATGAAGGCACCGACTTCTCCCTCTACCCATCCTTCCTTTGTTATTCCCTGGGAATAGAGACAAAAATTCTCAGAGCCAACTTTCAGACAAGACTGAGTTTTCCGGCTGCTGGTACCTTCCTCTCCAAACCCACCTTCCATTTATTCTGTATTGATTTTGCACATATAATGGGTTACTAGCCAGTAGGGGAAGACAACAACAACAAAAACAACAATAATAATAACTAACACTTATGTAGCACTTACTGTGTGCCAACCACTGTTAGGCACTTTCACAATTATTATTTTATTTGATCCTCACAACTCTGGGAGGTAGGTGTTATTATCACTCTTATTTTACAATTGAGGAAACTGAGGCATACAGAAGTTAAGTGGCTTGACCAGAGTCAAACAGGTAATAGATGTGAGGCTGAATCAGAAGTCAAGTCTTCCTGACTATAAGGTTTTTTTTTATCATGTATGATGTGTTTCATCTGCTGCAAACCCATGTGGATGCCTGTAAATCTGCTACCAGAGATGCTTGATAACAGGTAGTAGAGGAGCCTTGACCCCAATTTGGAGCATGCTAAGGTATTCTGTGATTGTTTCTCGTCTTCATTCTGAGTGATGAAGGAACATTGACTAATGAGTTGGAACGGAGTATGCATACAAAAAACACAAGCAGGCAAAATCAGGGGCTCTCTTTCCTGATAGTGACAGAGGCAAAAACCACTTCCAGATGGGAAGAGAGGTAGCATCAGTGGCCTATATTCTTCTCACCTGGGCCACCATGTGGTCAAGAACACATGGAGCCTCTATTTCTTTGCCTCTGTCTTTGTTCTTTCCTGCTTCTGCGTGAATGAGAATTGAGATCAAAGACCAGGTGGTGATGTGAGCTTTAAAAGATCAGAAGAACTACCAGAGGTTTAGTGATAGGAGGCCACTATGGTAGCTGCCAGGCGGAGCCAATGAGGGGCTAGCACACCCTAGAAGAGCAAACCCAGACCAACAACAAGTCAAACCAACAACAAGAGAGTGACTCATCCTTCAGCTACATGGCATTCTGAACTAAATTCAGTGGAAGGAATGTTTGCAGCAGCTGCTATAAGTTTGAGCCCACTGTCCTCAGAGACCCAGGTGGTAAAGGGGAGAGTGTACCCCTTTTCAGGGGAAGGTGTTTGCGCTTCTATAACTCCTCAATAAATATCCTTTTGTCAAAGGTAATTGGTGTTAATTTCTTATCAATGATATCATTTGATATATCTGATTAAATGATATTGAAAAAAACACCAACTGGAACCGACAAAATGATATGGGGACAATAATTATTGGTGGTTAACATTGAAGGAAGACACTGGATGGGGACTCAAGACAGTATCAGTAGAAAATTCCACAATCCCTTAGGGATTCTTTTAGAAAACTGGGAAAAGGAATAGTGGCCTTGCTTATGGGGATTCAGTCTGCCAGTAGAGTTTGGAATAGAAGACTGAGCCCAAGCCTCTGCAGGCAGACTACATGTGTTCTATGTAGTAGTTCTATGTTATCTCCCCCAGTGATATAGACTACATACATATATGTTCTTTCTCCTAATAGAATGTAATTTCCTTGAGGCAGGAACTATTTTTGCTTTTGCATTGTATCCCTAGTGCACAGTGTCTAGCATATATTAAGTAAGTGACTAATAAATTCTTGTTCAATCAATTGATTAGAAGACAATTGTCACCAGCAGCTACCATTTCCTCCCATCTAAGAAACTCAGGCAAATTCTCAAATTCCTTTCCGCTGCTCAGTGATCCACGTGGATTGGTGGGGCAAAGGTCTGTGCCCAAGAGTCCTGCTCTTCCAGGAATAGACAGGACATATTTTACTTAGGCTAATATCATGGGTGGACTCAAAAAATATTCCTAATTTTATAACAGAGATCATCTTATCCAAACCCTTATTTTATACATGAAGAAACTGGCACCACATGGTGTACTGTTAATATCTTTTTGCTTAATGGGAAGATCTTTCCCATCCATTAATAGGCCCATAAGACCCGCTTAAGTCACATGGAACCCTAAGTCACATGATGCCTATGGTAAGAGGAGCTTGATGAATGGGTGGAAGAGGAAGTGTGAAGCAGATTAGAGAGGAAGTGAGGTCAGAGCCGTTAGTGGGGTGGGAGAGAGAGGATGTAGGCAAGGAGGCAGCTAGGACTGTGAGTGTTTGTTTGTGGGAAGGCCCAAGCAGGGGGAAGGCTTGGGGATGGAGTTACTCCCGGTTGTGATAACATGTATTAACGTCTTTGTTGCTATGATGGATTCGTCTTACTGGTGTTGGGATTTGGCTTTCTGGTGTCTGAATAAATGTCATGCTCCCCTTCTTCTATATGGAGAGTCTGCTATATTTTGTGATTCAGAACTATGCCAGCATATTCATAGTAATAGCAACTGCTATGAATATTGCCTTGGCAATACACATGGTACAGTAGGAAGAACGTTGGCTCTGGAGTCAAAGAATCTGGAGTAAAAGGAGTAAAAAAGGAGTAAATGTAAAAAGATCTCAGTTCAAATTCTGACTGATGCTTTTAGGACTTGTGTAAACTTCAGCAAATCATTTCAATTCAATGGATCTCTGTTTTCTTATCTGCAAAATGGGCAAGGAAGTAAACAAGATGAAATCTAGAGTTCCTTCCAAATCTAGATCTTCAATTCTATGAGACACAATAAGGTTGAGTGACTTTCATCATCCATTTTTAAAAACATACTTTGAATTCCAAATTCTTTCTCTCTCTCCAGCCCCTATCCCATTGAAAAGGCAATCAATATGATCTCAATTATACATAGGAAATCATGTAAAACATATTTCCATATTAGCACAGTTGCAAAAAAGATAAGCAAAATAAAGAAAGTGAAACAATTATGCTTCTTTGCACTCAGAGTTCACCAGTTCTCTCTTTGGAGGTGTACAGCATCTTTTCATCATGTAATCTTTGTAATTGTCATAGATCATTCTATTGATCAGAGTAGCCAAATCTTTCACAGTTGATCATCATTAAAATATTGCTGTTACTGTATACGATGTTATCCTGGTTCTGCTTTCGTCACTTCACAACAATTCATATAAATCTTCCCAGGTTTTTCAAAACCCTCCCTCTTGTCAAAGGTTGAATGACTTGCCCAAGATCATACAGGCTGGAAGTAGCAGAGATAAGATTTGAATTCATGTTCTCTATCTCTAAATCCAAGGCTCTCTTCACTATGCCATGATGCTCTGGGTTGCATACACAATGGAGAATGGACCTCCATTCACAAAGGGAGAGCAAGTCCCATAGAGTATTGTGTAAACACCCTTGCTACAAAAATCTGGCTGCAGCTGCTGTAAGACCCACCAACCACCAGCACACAGAAAGCTGCTAACACAGGTTCTTTGATCTGCTTTACTAAGGAAAGTAACTTTAAGGGGTTAACAATCTCAGTTTAATCAAACATACAAATATCATTCACTGTTCAGGGGGAAAAGATCACCCTGAACTTCAAGGCAAATACAAACAAAAATTACAAACATCGACAGACAGACCTTGTCTGATTCAAATCACAATACATAGTTACCAGTACCAACATCTGGGTTGCAAAGCTGGGGGCAGTTTGCAGCTTGCCCAGAGTCTCATCACTCCTTCCATGAGTGTGCCCCAAAAATCATATGCCAAGCTCTCTTCAATTATATCCAGTGTGGAGCCCTGAGGGCTCTGACCTCACCCAGCCTGGGTCTGAGAAGGTTCTCCATCCCCAGGATCACATCATATACAAATCAATGACTTCCAATTGTGTCTGTGCTGAGAAATAACCAAGACAGAAAGATCCCACTTTATCTGCCCCATTCAAACAAAGGCCAGAATCTTTAAAGGCACTTAAGAGAAGAACAGCAAAGAGTCCCCCCTTAATTACTATTACAATCCTGCTGAAAAATCGTGGCTGTTTTAGTCACCTGTCAGGCAGCTAAGTGGAGAAATGGAGAGAGTACCAGACCTAGAGTCAGGAAGACTTAAGTTCAAATCCAGCCTCAGAAACTTCCTAGCTGTATGACCCTGGACAAATCATTTGATTTCTGTTTGACTAGTTTCCTCACATGTAAAATGGGGATAATAATGGCACCTACCTCCCAGAGTAATTGTGAGGCCCAAATGAGATAAAAATTGTAAAATGCTTCGCGCAATGCCTGACACATAATAAGTGCTACATAAATGTTAGCTATAATTATAGAGCATTAGACCTGGGGACGGGAGACCTGAGTTCAAATTTGGCTTTATACACTTACTAGCCGTGTGATTCAAGGCAAGTCACTTAGCCTCTTTTTGCCTCAGTTTCCTTATCTGCAAAATGAGAGTAATAATAGTACCTACTTCCCAGGGTTGTTGTAAAAATCAAATGAGATAAAAGTGTAAAGTGTGTAGTCCGCTGCCTGGCGCATAGTAGACATGTGATCAATGCTTCCTTCCTTCCTTCCATTCTTCCTTCCTTCTTTCCTTCCTCCATCCCTCCCTCCCTTCCTTCCTTCCTTCTTTCTTTCCTTCCTTCCTTCCATTCTTCTTTCCTTCTTTCCTTTCTTCCTTCCTTCTTTCCTTCCTTCCTTCCTCCCTTCCTTCCTTCCTTCCATTCTTGTTTCCTTCTTTCCTTCCTTCCTTCCTTCCTTCCTTCCTTCCTTCCTTCCATTCTTCTTTCCTTCTTTCCTTCCTTCCATTCTTCTTTCCTTCTTTCCTTCCTTCCTTCCTTTCTGCCTGCCTGCCTTCCTGCCTTCCTTCCTTCTTTCCTTTCTTACCTTTTTTTCTTAGCTAAGTTGAAAAAAAAGCTGCCTGATTACATGCTCAGCACCTGACATATCTCTGATGACGATTCACATTTTATTTTATTTTTTTTGGTCCAGTCCTGTGATTTCAATGATGTAGGGAATTCCTGCTAAGGAAACTCCTTCTACCAAAGCAATTCAACAACTCCTCTGGAACTTATAGTCTTTGAGACATGCCTGGGGACACTGAGGGGTCTAGCAACTCCCACAAGGTCACATAGCCAGTATGAATCAGAGGCAGATTTTAAACTCAGTCCTTCCTGAATCTAAGTCTGAAGCCTGTTCTCTATCTTCTATGTCATGCTGCTTCAGCTAGCTGCTACCAGCTCCCACACTGCTTTCTATAGAATGGGATTTTTTCTCTATGAGAATGCTCACTGAGGAGAATATAATGCAGCTGCAATACCTAAGGGGTTACACTGCAATCATATCTGTGCTTTGTTCTGTGTCTCCTCACCTTTAACATAGGGCTTTATTCATTATAATTATATGGTAGACCTGGCTTTCATTGAGTTCAAGTCAAGTTTAGAAGCATTTATTAAATACCTCCAATATGCCAGGTGCTGTGCTAAGTGCTGGCAATGCAAAGGAGTAAGGTGGGGTGGGGGGAAGGGTCCCTGCTCTCAAGGAGCTTCCAGTCTAATGGGGGAGACAACATGTAAACAATTATGTACAAACAAGATATACACAGGATAAATTGGATAGAATAAACAGAAGGAAGGCTACCTAGCACTAATGTCATAGGCAAAGGTTTCTTGCAGAAGCTGGGATTTCATCTGGGGCTTGAAGGAAGCCAAGGAATCCAGTAGGTGGAGATGAGAAAGAAGAGAACTCAGGCACAGGGAGATAGACAGCCATTGAAAACATATGGAGTTCACGCATGCCTGTTGACTCCCCATCAGAATCTGCTCCTGAGGACTTTGGAGTATTCCTCTGTTGCCACCTGTGATCTGTTTGCATCACCAGCAGCTACTCTCAGTAGCGATTGTTCCAACTTCTTAGAGTTTCAAGGTTTGCATGGAACATGGATTTCTCAGTTCCTTTTTCTTAGCTTTAGGCAATGAAAAGTCACAAGCAGGGACACAGGATACACTGTCACCTCTCTTTCCTGGCCAGCTATATCCTTGCTTTGGGACTTTGTGCCTTCCAAAGCTCTGTGCCATTTGCCTCCTAACCTAACTTTGGCCAATCCAGAACGCTCTTCATCAGAGGCTGAAGAATTTCAGAAGAGTGAACTCCCCCACCCTACTGCCACTAGACAGGCTGTCAGTGAGTACTCCACTTCCTCCCCTGTCTTATCTGTGTTCTATAAGAGCCAAATCTCTACCAAACACTCAGAACAAACCACCCCCGTGTGAGGCCTGATTCCAGGCATCCTATCACCTGACCTCCCACTTACTTTATCATTCCTAATTCCTTCATTTTCACTAGCCAGACTGCCTACATGCTTCTTGGTTACTTGATTCATTAAAAGCCAGATAATGTATGTGTCTGTGTTGGCCCAGCTCACCCGAGCCACACTGCCTGGGATCCTGGGTGCTTCTATCATACTCTTCTGCTCACCTGTCCTGCCTACTGCCTCTGTCACATCTGGAGAAGCTTCAAATTTGAGATAAACAGTGTTCCCACTGAGACCATCCTTGGGTGATTGGAATCTCTTGAACAGCCTTGCCCTTAGGATGAGGAAATGGGTCACAGAGAGTATTCCTGGGGAAGCTACATGAATTAACCCTGGCCTTCCTTTGTCATCTCACTGCCATTGCCAGGTTCAGGCTTAGTTAAAATCATAGACCCAGAGCTGGAAGTAAACTTGGAGATTCTCTTTCTGTTTTTACAGATGAGGAAACTGAAACCTCTGGATGTTAAATGACTTGTCCAAAGTCACATACATACCAAGGGGCTGAACTTGGATTCAAACTCCCTCAACCTCCAGCAGCAGATGAAAGACATGTATAGAGAGGCTTTATGTGTCCATTTTTACCCTTTATATAGGAGTATAAATACCGCTACTCCCCCAGGCAACATTCTCTAAGAGAAAGCAACAGGAGAGCACATATAATGCCATCCAAGAAAGACACATCTATTGAATCCCTCCTCTAGAGGCCTAGGCAAAGAGAGATGGGGCTTTCAGCATGTTAGGGAAAGGGAATGAACTCCAAGTTTTAATGTGGAGGCATAAAAAAGAAGCTGTGCCATGTCAAGTCATAATTTACAGTACTAGGCAGGAAAAAGAGCTAGGCAGGAAAGTCAAGTCATACTGATAAGCATTTATTAAGTTCTTCACACATGTCAGGTACTGTGCTAAGTACTGGGATTTCAGATAGAAGCAAAAAAAAAGACAGTTCCTTCCTCCAAGAAGCCTACATTCTAACGGAGACAGATTGTGTTTGTCCTTCGTTCTTGAAGAGGATCATGACGTCACAGAGACAATGACATGACTTGCAGTTGACTTTGATTTGAGTGAGGGAAGGCTGTGCAAGGTCACCAGCCTCACTTTCTCCTCCAGGCCATCTGGGTCTAGTGGCCTGATGTTCACCAGGACGACTGGAGATGGCCCAGGATGCAATGGGAGACCCTGACTATTTAAGCTAAGGTCTTTTCAGGTTGTCACTTTGAGTGACTTAATGCCCATTTTGTGAGTAGGCCTCTTTAAGGAGTGAATCAAGTGGTGTCCCCTTAAATTAAAAAAAAATCAAACTTGGAGGTAAAGACCCTCAGGGTTGCTGGCCCAAAGAGAAACTGCTACTATTGACATTTACCCTGAGCCAGGGTGGCCCTAAATAGTCATTAAGTGGTGTTTGGGCAGTGACCTATTGTGGTCCAATCTATGAGCTCCACAGTGAAATGTGTTTAAAGTTTGGTCTTCGAGAAAAAAATCTAGCCAGTAAACTCCAAGTTAACTAGGCAGCTTTCTCTTTGTAAGAGAAGTTGAAAAATGTAGGTGAAGGAGATATTGCAGGAGGGCAGGATGAAGAAGTGATGGTGGAGAAAGAAGTCTGAGACTCAGGAGTAGAGACCAAAGAGGAATGAAAGATGGAACACAGTTGCCCTAGACATTTCCTTTAAATAGACGTTCTAGGAGGAACTGACCAATCCAAGGAAGGGTCCTCAGGGGTGGAGGGATCTTCCAAGGTGAGAAGACTGCTGGATATAGTATTGAAGGCATCTTCAACTGTGAGAAGGCTGCTGGAGAACGGAAGTAAAAGAAATCTGGAGAGTGAGGAGCAGAACCCAGGGACAATGACTGAGGAAAAGGAGGAATATATATTATGCAGCAAGGGTCTTAGTCTGTACCAGTCAGTGGGAGTCAGGAAGAGCACACTATGAAAAGGATTAGTGTGCTACATTAAAGTTATTATTTCCCACAACTTCACACAAAGCACACTCTCCTACTAAAGTTGTGTGTTAACTACAGCCCCTATACCAGTGTTCCTCTATATTCTGTGATTCCAAGGACTGCATCTCCTCCTAGAAAATCTCCCTGGAATTCAAGGTCATTGCTGGGAGTTAGAATTGATAAAAAGCACTCTATGAACTCTTTGGCTTATGTATTGCACACTAGTTTCTATATCCTCTCTGTAGGCCCATTACCATTCCAGTCAACTAAATAGTAAAAGCAGTCCTATTGTTTCTGCAAATCTAGAATTTTCCAAACTATTCATTTCTCCTTCTTGTCCAGAATTAGCTAAGATGGATGAGAATTGAGTGGAGTAATGCAAAATCAAGGTGAATGGGTTAATAAAATCCCTGACTGTGCCTCTCAACAGAAAACTTCAGGGGTATTACTGAAGGATAGCAAGAGGCACTCTCAAATGAAAAATTTGGAAATGAAGCATCTTATGAGACCAAATATCTTCTTCAACTAACCAATGCCCAACACTGTAGAATGACCTCCACCTTTTGCAAGATCCATGTAACTATCCAATCCTATCACATGCCCCAGATATTGGTTTCTATTAGGATTCTGAAATCATAGAATTAGAACTGAAGGGACTTAACAAACATCTAGTAAATATCATCAAATTACATCCCCTCCTAGAACAGGTGCTTCTCTAACCCAGTGAATAGCTACTGCCACCACAAGCCACTAGACCAATTGTGGGTCTTAGGAATAGATAAGCGATAATTGAGATAGAACATAGTTATCCAGAATATTTTGAAACAGAGCATTTAAGGCATTTTGGAAAACTATGAGAACATTTCATGGATCCAAGAACTTAATTAAGAATTCATCTCAACTATACAGTGTCTAGAAAACAATTTTTGATACACTGCCTTCTCATACCCAGGATCCACTCCCCCCTCCACTTCAGGATCTAATTGGATGAATATCATTGTAATTATCAGTCCAGGAGGTCAGGTATCAGTGGTTGGAAGTGCTGATATCAGATAGTGATGGCATTCATGGCCCTGTAATTATGGCAAAACTGTAGCTTCCTGTTCTTTTTCTTCACAAAAATGAGAGAATCCAATATTTAGAAAGTGAAGAAAAAAGGGGCTTGTCAACAGTTTCCCTTAGCTTCTGGAACACCACCCCCCCAACCCCCACACACACATACATTGTCTAATGGGGACTTGTTTCCTATTATGTTGGCATGTATTCTATCATGTGGATGTGATGGTTGGTCTCTTCAACTCAACATTTTGGGGGCGGGGGCTATAACTCTACCCTCCTGGGTAAAGTCATAGTGACAACTGATACCTTTTAGCCCAGGGGTGGGGAAACTGTGGCCTTCAGGGCACATGTTGCCTCGAGGCCACAGGTCCCCCACCCCATTCTAGTCATTTGCAGAGAAGGTAGAAGAAAAAAAACCTGTTCCCTCTCCAACCTAGTTCTACAGTATAGGAATGGGCCCCAAATGGTTCACAGGACTGAAGAAGTGGCTTTCTGTCATAGATATAACAAAGACCTTCCTTGACCTGATGTGGTCCCCAAGAAGTCATGTGGATGAAGGGAGACAGTTTTTGGTCAGACTTCACTCATTCCAAGCTCGCTCTTTCCACTTATAAAGCTCACAACCAAAGGGAATGACTCTATATAAAACAGAGCATAGGTTAGGCTTGGGTCTTTTCTTGAGAAGAAGCAGTAGGGTATTTGTAGTGTTTGCTCTTGATCTTTATTCTCTCTGTTCCTTTTTTGAGACTGACTCTGTTCTGGGCTTATACTCTGTCGAAGGATGGACAAGTAGGGAAGCCAGGAGCACTTGTCCCAACTGCTTTGTGGCCAAAAGTAGATTGAATGCTACTCATCTAGTGAATGGAAGAGCAATCAAAAGTTGGTCTCTTCTCTTTTCTCTTTTTGACTCTTTCTCTGCCAGAACTTGGGAAATCTATGGGACCTCATGTTCAGGTAGATCCTGTTGAACCAAGAAAGGGTGCTAATCTATTTTATGTGATTAGAATTTTGAAATTTCAGAGGGGTAGGGTCCATTCCTCACCAAGATAGAGAATGTCATCAGGGTAAAGAACTCCCAATGTGGAAATTCCTTCCATTTATGCATATTTGCAACCCACCTCTACCTTGCTGTACAGCAATACACAGAATTCAGCTGGTCTCTGCCTGAGATCTTACCACACATTGCCTAAGCTCCAAACCATCTCAAGGTCACCTGGACTATATATACTAAATCCATTTCTTCTATCTAACCTCTCTAATTATTCTGGCAAACTTCAGGCCAAGATGAAAATACTAAAGTCATCAACCCATTCACTTTCACAGCCCCCACATTGGGGTGGTAGAGCACAGGATCACAGATTTGGTGTCAGAAGAGACCTTACAAGTCATCTGATCCAAACCCCTCATTTTACACAAGAAGAACCTTTTGACCCATAAAGATGAAGTGACTCACCAAAGGATAAACAGGTAAAAATTGGAAGAGTCAAAATTTAAGCCCAATTCCTCTGTCTCCAAATCCAGAATTCCTTCTGCTCATGACCTTATACCTTGTGGAGTGTTTCAATGTGTCCTGTCTTTGCACTGTTATAAAATACTAGGGTTTTCCCTTAGCTAGATATCACTATCCATCATAGAGGAAAATGCTATTGTTGTTATTGTTGGCCACTCTCTCCCAATATCCATTCAGATGATGCTGGAACTCCTTTAGTCAGGCAGCTAAGCTGTATTACATTCAAGCACCTTCTATTTGACTGCTGTCCTCTCCTCTGCAATCTGGAAGTCCGTTGGAATATCTCCTGACGCATAAGATGGTAAATCCTGCAGGGAAATTGTTCTGGGTGGCTCTGCCCAAGGGCCTTCCTCCATTTTCTCCTGATGGCTACCCTGAGCTATCTCATATTTTTATGTCTGTTCTGATACTTGGCATTCTGACTTCCTTTGAGCTAAAACTGTCTCTATTTGATGTATCTTTTGGTGGAAAGATTGCTTTTCTTGCTATCTCAGCAACCACTAATCTCCTAAGTTGGATCACCTCTGGGTTACAGGTCTGCCCATACATCCACCCCTCTACTTCTTGTGATGCTCTTGGGCCCTGTTTCTTTTATCTGTAGGTAATTGGATCCTTACTCTCTACCAAACAGCTCCTTGATAACTTTCAAGATGTCCAGATTTCTATGAAACCTTTTGGTTACCCTGCCAATTGACCTGTTGGCCACATTCCTCAAGTATTACCAATGGCAGTCTTTAGGGCCCATATGAAGTCCTCTAGGGACCTGAGACTAAGAGGTTCCTCAGTAAATGGCTGATGATTGTCATGTTATCCTCTGTCATGACATGTTGGCAGTTACTTCCTGTGGAAAAGTCTAAACCCCAATTCCACATGACAACCTCTGCAATATTTAAAGTTATCATTCCCCCCACCCTTGAGTCTTCTGTCTTCCATGCTAAATATTTTCAGTTCTTTCAACTGATCCTCATATGTTGTGATCTCTAGTCCACTCATCATCCTGGTAACTCTCCTCTGGACACCATTCTATTTCCCCATGTTCCACCTAACAATGGGAAAGAGAGGGAGGGAGGGAGAAGGGGAGAGAGAGAGAGAGATAGAGAGAGAGATCTGTGGTGAAGACCTGGACCCTAAAAAATACAATTATTTGTAAAGTTATATTAACTGATATTTATATAATGCTATAAAATTAGTAAAGTTCTTTATAGACACTATGAGCCACACAATCACCCCATTATTATTAACCTAATTTTATAGAATAAACTCAGTTTCAAAAAAGTGAAGTCCCTTACCTAGTATCATACAGTGTCATATATAGATTTTATCTGATTCTCCCCAGTTTCCTGTCAAACAACCTTCTATTTGTTTTGAATATGTCCATATAGCACCCAATCTGCAACTACTGTTCTCCCTTTCCACCAATTAAATTCAAAGGCTAAGTTTCTCAAGGGACTACTCCCCCAGGTTCAAGGTATGCAGTGGGTTTGTTTTCTTACAATTATAGCTCATGATCCCCATCTGATGCATTTGCTTTTAGTAATCAAACACATGACATCATTTGCTCAAAGCAAAAACATTCACTAACATATCATAGCATGAACAACAGTGACAATACATTTTCCCACAACCTGGGTCCCCTTCTCATAAATGTGAACAGCATTAGTAGGCAGAGAGAGCACACATATCAGAAAAAGATACACATATATAGGGAGCACACATGGACAAAACAATTTGTACCTCTGGAACTGTAGGCCCCTCATGTCTTTCCTCTTCTCACACTGTCCTCGTGCTATCTCCCCCGAGTGCAGCATCTCTGCTGAGTATCATTCTGTCTTTTTCTCTCTGTACTTCAACTTGCCTTTCCAGCTGGACCTGCTTTCTACTGGACATTCCTGTCTCCTGTTGGGTGATTGCCTCCATTGCAAAACTTCACTACTGATGAGAAAAGAAGAGAGATAAATCCCCTCCCTCCCATAGATACTCTGTAAGAGCGACACATGAAAAGGTGAAGAATGATCCCTTGCTAAAACCTGGGTTTTTCCTCTATGCTTGGCTTTCTTCTCAACTCTTGGAGATGACTCTTCTTTCAACTGACTCTGAGGAACTACTAGAACTTTTTTAATGACACCAGGGTCCTAGCTGATCCTTCAGCTAGCCAGTGGTCAGTTGCCATCCAGAAAGATTAAAGATCTATAGAGCTTCCTTGACATTGACTAATCAAAGTCTGGAAGGGCTGAACCCTTTAAAAGAGAAGATGGACCACTTTCATTCTGTAAATAGAGTCATTCAAAGTATAATGCCCTTCATAAGCTATGAAGGCATGATCATAGGGTGAAATGACAAACCACACTTCTTTTATTTGGCGTATGCAGTTGATTAGGGTCTCCTAATCATCACACACACACACCACACACACACACACACACACACACACATACACATGTATCATGTGTGTACCTGTTATTTCCCCTGCTAAAATGGTATTTCCTCATGAACAGCATCCGTTTCACTTTTTTCTTTGTATACACAGTTCCTAACACAGAGTCTGGGACATAGAAGGCACTTAACAATTGCCTTTTTGCTTATAGCTGATTGATTAATTGATTGGAATGACCACAGATGTCCCTATCTGTTTCAACAATCTGGCTAGCAGCTATTGTGGGGGTGAAAGCCCAACAACAAGAACACTACCAGCAGGCTGCAAAAGCCCAAGTTCTTTTGATCTGCTTAACTAAGGAAAGCTACGTGAAGTGGTTGACAAGCTTACTTCAATTCAGCACACAAATATCATTCACTTAGTTCAGGAGGAAAAGACCAACACACTGAACTTCAGAGCAAAACACAAACAAAGTACAAACATCGACAGACAGACCTTGTCTGATTCAAATCCCAATACATAGTTACCAGAGTTTAACAAAGTCTCAGCATCCGGGTTACAAGCTGGAGGGCCCTTAGCTACAGCTGCTCAGAGTCTCCGCCTCAGCACTATGAGTGAGAGCCCTCCCACAAATGGCTCTGTCCTCTCTTCTTATAGAGCTTCAGACATCATCAAACGTCATCTGAAAGACCAGAACTTAGGTTGCTATGATTGGCTCTTGAGTTAGCCCCTCCCCTTAGGACCCTGGTTGGTTCACATCCACATAGGTTAGGTTAGTACCTAATAGGGATTAGAGCCTGGGGCTTAGCACTTAGCAAGACTCAATGAAATACACTGAATTACTCAAAGCAAACAAAAGCCAAACTCTTCAAGGGTACTTGTTGAACTAAGTGCTAAGAGCCCATTTTGCTTACCAACACACTATCCTAGGACCAGCTCTAGCCTCCATCATCCCTCCACCTGGGAGGGTGGAGGCAGCTACCTCTCACTCTATTTTGGAATTGAGACCAGAAGCCTCCTTGATATGTGGCCCTCTCAACTACCAAAAGTCAAAGTGGCACGATGTGTCTCCTGAAATATCTAAGTCTATGTTCTATTATCATCTGAGAATACAATAATCCCCTAGTCCTCCAACCATACCAAAGACACAAGTATGTAAATGCCATCAATGCTTAGAAACAGAGGAAATGGCACTACCCTCACCTACTATCCCAATTTCTCATACCTCATACCAGATCTTCAATATTGTGGCAAAGAGAGACAGTGGAGAGAAATGATCAAGTACTTCCTGGGATTAGGGAATCCTTCTCCTTCAACCCTTTAAGCCTCTATAACCTTCTATATTCCTATCTCTGGCACCAGCCCTTCTCAATGATTATGATTGAAAGGGGTAAAAGAATAAAATAGCTACCCCAAGCTACTTTTTACCTTGGATTAGAGGATTCCATTTCCACAAAACAAACTCCCATCCCATCTTTCTCTTACCCTGTTGATTCTAAATCACCATCCACCAAGGTAAAAGCCTCTCTTCTCCTGCTATCTCTGCCTGTATTCTCATTTTTTGACAGCTCAGTTCATGTCTTGCCAATTTCTACTCTATGCTGCTCTACTCTTCCATGATATGCTCAAGGAAACCTGCTCTCAATTGCAATACTAAAATGGACTCCTGATTTTAATGATGTGAATATTCTCTCTAAAAATGCAGATCACAATCTAACCCTGCTTGCCTGTTCTGCACAGCTCTGGTCTATATAGTCCCATAAGTTTGCCGCAGGTGATCCAACCAACATAAGCAACATACACTCCTGGCTTTCTCTTAACCTTGCAGGGACACCAATTGGCTACACAGGCTATTCATAGGTTATCTGCCACACAGCCAGACCTTTGTGATTATATATTTCTCTGATGATATTCTTTACTCCACTTCCTATAAATATTATTATCATTACCATCATCAATAGTAATAATAAACATTTTATATCATACTTTAAGTGTTTTACACATTATCTCATTTTATCCTTTTTGTAATTCTTTATCATTCTATTCTATTATTTTATTTTTGTAATTTTTTGTAATTTTTTAGTATTCTGTATTATAGTTTATTCATACCCAACTGAAAGATTATTTCAGCCCTGCAACTCACACTCGAAATACCCTCTGTGGGGCCCTCCCTCTGATTGGATGGCTCCTTCCCAGAACATCCATTTAAGAAGAACCCCCAGGCCATCCATCTCTTCATTTCCAACCAGTCTACATTCCTCTAGATGTTCTCTGGACATCATGCCCCAGTGCTAGGTGCCTTTTCCCCACTCTATTTCAGTTTTCTTTTATATGCTGTCTTCCACATTAGAGTGTAAATTTTTGAATAACTAGCTTTCTTTTTGCTTGTATTTATATTCCAGCGCTTTGTACAGTGAGTAGCACATAAGTGACTAATAAAAACTTATTGACTGACTTACCATGCACCTCTCTATTGCCTTTGAATGCTGATCCCTTTTGATTCTTTGTAGGATGTAGTATTCCACAATTTACAACCCTACAGCTAGACTGAAAGATTATTGGTACTAAAATGATGAGATTTTGTTTTTCAGAAAAGCTTGGGATTTTTGAAGAATTGACTCAGTTTCTGTATTTTCTGGCTTAGCCAAGGCCATTTTATTACTTGTAGACACAAAGAAAAATCTGGACCACAAATGTGCTAATTAATCCCATTAGCACAATTCTTCCCTAAACTGAGAAAGGGGTGCTCAATCTATAATCGTCTGAGACTACAGAAAAGCAAAAGGAGGGTGGTACTCATTTAGAAGATTAATAAGGGTATACAATATTTGGAGGAGATACAAAGTTAGGAGATGGATGGATGTAGAGTGATCAGACTACAGTGACTTATGATTGGAACATTTGGGGAACAAGTACTTCATGCTGAGCAGGTTCTTTCCATTTTAATGCCCATAGACTGCAAAATTTCCCTTAACCCCTCAGGATAGCAATATGTAGCCTACCCACAGTCCATTGAAGTAATGCCAAAATCCCTAGAAGCATAACAACATAAAGATTCCATGGTGTTATTAAAGTAGGTCTGCAGTTCAGCCTCTTTTCTTCCTGCTTAATTCTGGTCCTCACTTGCAGTCCAGTTATAATATCTCTAAGATAAAGGTACTAATGGGCAAATTCTATAAGTTGTAAGTCTATAAATCTGTCATAATCCAGACAATAGGCATTCTTCATGCACTTTTTTCTGTTTATGTTGTTAGAACAAAGTCTTGATTGAGTTTGCATCTAATTGGGAGACTGGAAGGTTCTGTCATTTGATGCATTTAGAAAAATGTTGCCCTCAAAAAAAGAGTATTCACCATATACGGGCAATGCCTCTTCAACTTGGACTCTGCCCTGGAAATCTTCCATGACTATGGTGAACATTTTTGGAAGACTGTATCTCCCTGTTTTAGATCTTGATTGATATTAATAATCAGATGGTCATAGAACAAAGTTATCTCAGTTTTTTTAATCTTTTGAGGATCCTTTTTATAATTTTGAAATATACATGGGGGATAGTTTGTAGAAAAAGAGCCTTTCAGTTTTACAAAATGAAATGCTTTCTTTATATTCTACAAACAAAAAGCACAGTAGGATCTTATATTCCCTACATCTTTTAATTAGTTGTGAGATGGTAAAGGTGTAGTACACTGTGGAATATCACTTGTGAAGATTTACCTATTCCCTCTTAAAATCCTTAAAAAGGGTGCCTTCAATGTCTCTGTAGATTATTCTTGTAAAACTTATATAAATAGGAAAGTAGGCATAAAGCTTGCTGGCAACCAATGTTCTCTAGGTAGAATGGAAAGGAATTAAAAAATGTATTAAATTCTTACTATGTGACAAGCAATGTGCTAAGTGCTAGGAATACACACAAGAAAGTAAGATAGCCCCTGCTTTCAAATAATTCTAATTTTAATTGGGGGAGACACAAGGATATGCTGGTAAATGTTTAATAACCAGGTCTCTATAGGGGAAATATATGCATGAGACTTAATTTAAATCTACATTTTAACATATTATCCATAACTTTCTTAAGTCTAGGCAATCAACAAAACAATAAATCAAGCTCTAATTTTTGTAGTTTGATGATTTTGGAGATGTAAATGTTCACACTGAACATTTAACAATTTGCTCTTTCCAGTTCAAGCTGATTCCAGCACATCCCTGAGAAAACAAATCAGCTGTAGGGCAGGTGGAAAGGCCAAAGTGGCCCAGCAAGTCAAACAGTAAAGCTCAAAGGTCTTTAGGTTACACTTCTGTGAAGGGAAGATGAAGATGTGATCTGGATTAGCAGGATTCAGAGTACAGTTATCAGGGAAAAGATTTTTGCAGTGATTTTGGTGCCAGGGTCAAGTAGTAGTCTCTGGGCTAGTGAAGCTGGTTGGGAGAAATGTCCACAATATTTACATTGGCTATCCAGATCCCATGGTGGTATCTGCAAGGGCAGATTCTCTCTCTCTCTCTTTCTCTCTCTTTCTCTCTCTTTCTCTCTCTCTCTCTCTCTCTCTCTCTCTCTCTCTCTCTCTCTCTCTCTCTCTCTCTCTCTCTCTCTCTCTCTCCCTCTTTTTCTCCCTCTCCCCACCCCCACAATAATAAAATAATTAGGTCTGATTTCTTTTGGTCCCTTTGGTATCTTGCCCTCTTTCATATACCTTGACAATTTTTTGATATTGCAGATAATAATAATTGACACTTATACAGCACTTTAAGGTTCATACTATATATGTCATTTCATTTGACAAGCTCATTTTGGTCAGCTGTGAGGTAGGCACAAAGATGACTCAAAATTGGAATGAGTACATTGGATGACAGAAGTAGGCTCCAAAATGTCTTCATAGGCTAGGAGGTTTGGATGAATTAATTGGACCAAATTTAATAATTATAAATGTAAGACCTTACATTTGCTTTCAACAAATCAACTTTACAAATCCAATATGGCAAATATATTTCAGCAGTTCATCTGGAAAAATGGGTTTTCAGCAGATTAATTATGAGTCAACATTATGATACAGTAGATCAAAAGGGCCATATTCAGTCACATTAAAGACACATAGTATCTAAGACTTAATAGTCTTAGATTGTCCCACTATTCTCTGTGCTAGTCAGACCAAATCTAGAGTATCATGTTCATATTGGGGCAACATATTTTAGGGAAGTTAGTGATAACCAGAGAATTTCAGAGGAGGACAACTATGATGGTGCAGGCCTATGTACTCAAGTACATGCCATGAAGATTGGTTAAAGAAATAGAGAACGTTTAGCCTGGAGACGAGAAGGCTTGGAATTGGAAGGATAAGGGGAGGAAATGAGAGCCAACATCAAATATTTGATGGAATATAAAATGGGAAAAGAATTCTACTTTTCTTACTTAGCCCCCAAGAGCAGAACTATGTAGGATCCATGGGTGGAAATTTCAAAAAGTCAGATTTAGATTCAAGGTCAAGAGAAACTTCCTAACAATTAAAATTACCCCTAAAGTGGAATGGACTGCCTTAAGAAGTGATGGGTTCTCCTTCACTTGAAGTCCTCAAATAAATGCTTCATGACCACTTGTTGAGAGTGTTGCAGAAGGAATTTTTGTTCGGGGTTAGGTTGGATAAGTTTGTCTCCATGATTCCTTCCAACCCCGAGATTCTACAATATTGTCACACAATTTCAGAGTCAAAATTCAAATGCAATTCTTCCTGACTCCATTCTATAGTCATTGCCTCGCTCCTTGCTACCTTCTCTTACTCTAGGTTCCCCCCTCCCATTCATTCTCTACACTACTTTAGTTTACTCTTCCCCAAACATTATTTTAACTCTGTCCCTGGTTTGCTCAAGAACCCACAGAGGCTCCTTATTGCTTATTGCATCATATCAAAGTTTCTCTGGCTGGTCTTCTGTAACTTGGCTCCAGCATACAGCTTTTATTCTAGTTCATTTGCCTCACTATCTCTTGAATGTGTGATTCTCCTCTCAATACTTTTTCCTTGAGACTAGGGACTGTCATTTGTATCTTTGTATCCTTAGTACCTAGCATCATGTTTGGCATACAGTAGGTGCCTAATAAATGCTTGTGGATGAATTAATGTTCTGCCCTGAAATACTCCTTTCCAATTGTCCAAAGCTAACCTCTCCACCAAGACCCAGTTTATGTTTCCCCATTCTCCATCAAACCCTTTTTAATGTCCCTCTCTCAAAAGTATATCCCTTATAACCTCCACTCTACAATTTAGGACTTAATGTATAGGTATAGACTCTTCTGGGGCAACTAGGTGGTACAACGAATGGAGTACTGGTCCTGGAGTCAGGAACACCTGAGTTCAAATCCAGTCTCAGATACTTCCTAACTGTGTGACCCTGGGCAAGTCACTTTACCCTCTTTGCCTCAGTTTTCTCATCTGTAAACTGAGGTGAAGAAGAAAATGGCAAACCACTCCAGTGTTTTTACCAAGAAAACACCAATTGAGGTCCCAAAGAATCAGACACACTGAAACAACTGAACAACAATATAGATAATTCATTGTTATTTTGTGTATGATATACTTGTCTCCAGGCTAGACCAAAAACTTCTAGGTATCTGGTGGCACAGAGGATGGAGCTAGGCTGGAACTGGGATCAGGAAGACCTGAGTTCAAATGTGGCTTCAGTTAAGGTCTATGACCCTGGGTAAATCACTTAACCTCTGTTTGCCTCAGTTTCTTTAACTATAAAATGGGGGAAAAAGAAGCACCTACCTCAAGGGTGGTTGTGAGAATCAGATTAGATAATATTTGTAAAACACTTAGCATAGTCCCTGGAACACAGTGGGTGCCATATAAATGCTTATTCCCTTCCTACTTCTGGAGGGCAGGAACCATAGACTCTTTAGAGCTGAAAGGGATTCTCAACTTCAGCCTTCTCATTTTGCATAAGAGAAAAATGAAGTTTAGAAAGAGGAAGTGACTTATCCAAAGCTACACAGCTGTGTAGTGATAGAACTAGAATCCTGATCCCTATCCCACCATTTCTTTGACTTCTCTTGTGTCTAGCAGGGTTCAAAATATACTGAGGAGATTCAATAGATAGTTATTAATTGAAACAATCTTACCATTTTATCTTTGCGGATGAGGAAACTGAGACACAGAGAGGAGAATGACTTGCCCACTGCCACATAGCTAATAATTGCTGGAACCTGGTCCCAAACTCATAGGCTCTAGGTTTCTTTTGCTGCATCATCTTGCCTTTTCCTTACATGTGCTGAGAATGCACTTGTGATTTTTTTTCCTCCAATGATTGATATTCTTTAATCCTGGTTTGTTTGTTGTTTTTGCTTTTTTTGGGGGAGGGGGGTCTGATGGGAAACTGGTGTGTGTATATGTGTATGTGTTTGTGTTTGCAGCTTTTTTGGGGGGGGCTCTGATGGAAAACTGGTGTGTGTATGTGTATGTGTTTGTGTTTCCAGCTTTTGGGTGGGGCTCTGATGGGAAACTGGTGTGTGTATGTGTATGTGTATGTGTTTATGTCTGTATGTTTGTATGGGAGGGGGCATAGAATTACTTTGCCAAGTCCAATCAAGGAAAACAGCTTACTGGGGTGGTTGTAGAGGGGAAGGAGGATGGATTGGGACTAAAAGTACCCCCCTAAATATGAACCACAGACAAATAATAGAGGGTTGACACTCTAGCTGTGAGTTGTTGCCCTGAGTGGAAGTAAACCATCCCTGTCTAATGTAAAGATGTCACATTTGGCAAGATTTTCCCTGCAGGAGCCACATTCCTGCTAATCACTTAATCTTCCTGTTGGTTTCCTTAATGCGTATTTACCCTTCTGACTCTTCTTCCCGGGCTGGAGTCCAAAGATCCCTCTGCCTCAGCAGTTAACTCAATTCAATTCAATCCAACAAATGTTTACGAAGCAAACGCACTTGAGGCATTTCGATTTGACTGTCCCCAGTCATTCATTTGAAAAATACTTATGAAGACCTACTGTGTTCCAGGCTCTGTGCTAGACACTGTGAATACAGAGACTAAAATACTACCTGCTTTCAAGGTGTTTGCATTCTATTGGGAAAGACAATTCAAACACAGATATATACGAATGAAGTAAAACACAAATAGACTTGCATGAAATAATGAACAAAATGAGTAGAACCAAGGGAACATTGTATACAGTAACAACAGTATTGTTTTAAGAACAACTTTGATTCACAGCTAAGATGGTGGAGTGAAGGAAGGGGCTCACCTGAGTTCTCCCTCCAACCCTTCCAAATATCTTCAGATGATGACTCTAAACAAATTCCAGAGTGGCAGAACCCACAAAAAGATGGACTGAAACAATTTTCCTGCCCAAGACAACTTAGAAGTTCAGCAGGAAAGGTCTGTTGCACTACAAAGAGAGAGGATTGCAGTCCAGTACACTCACACCAGAGCAGACCCATCCCTAGCAAACCAAGAGCAGGCCTTGGGGTGACTGAATCACTGGCAGCAGTTGCAGTTTTCAGACCTCTCAGCCCACAAACAGTAAGGGGATCAGACCACAGGTCAAAAGGAGATTTACAGGGGTGCCTTTGCCGGCACCAGGAACAGGACTCTGTTGCATTGCCTATATTTGGATCCAGGTCACAGTCCTGGGTCTTAGTCCCAGTGCAAGGAGGAGCACTAACATAGCAAAGCTTGCAGTCACAGGGGAGCAGGGACACTGGTCATAGTTCCATGGTTAAAAAGAGTGCTTGTGGTCACTCACAAACCAGTGCACAGTACAGGAGAGTAGTAAACATACCTCCCCCTCCCCCATACTTCCCATATGGCCTGGGAAGAGTCAAAAACTTACAGGTCCAGAATTACCTCTGAAAACAGTTGCACAAAAAAACCCTGAAGCTTGGGACAGTGCCCCCTCCGCTTGGGAAGCAGAGCCCCACTTTAGCATAAAGTAAAAAGTCAAGAAGTAGGCTGGAAAACAAGCAGACAATAGAAAAAATTCTGACCATATGCAGTTACTATGGTGACAAGGAAGATTAAAACACACTCAGAAGAAGGCAACAAAGTCAAAATTCCTGCATCCAAAGCATCGAAGAAAAATATGAATAGGTCTCAGGCCACAGAAGAGCTCCAAAAGGATTTTAAAAACCAAATAAGAGAGGTAGAGGAAATATTGGGAAGAGAAATGAGAATGATGCAAGAAAATCATGAAAAACAAGTCAACAGCTTGGTAAAGGAGACACAAAAAAAATAATAATAAAAAATAACACTTTAAAAAACAGAATAGGCCAAATGTAAAAGAGGCATAAAAGTCCAATGAAGAGAAGAATACCTTGAAAAGCAGAATTGGCTAAATGGGAAAAGAGGTACAAAAGTGGAAGCTAATGACTTTATGAGACATCAAGAAACAAACAAATGAAAAAGAATGAAAAAATAGAAGAAAATGTGAGATTTCACATTGGAAAAACAACTGACATGGAAAATAGATCCAGCAGAGAGAATTTAAGAATTGTTGGACTACCTGAAAGTCATGATCAAAAAGAAGAGCCTAGACATCATCTTTCAAGAAGATAGTCTAGAACCAGAGTGTAAAATAGGAATTAAAAGAATCCACCAATCACCTTCCAAAATGAGAGATCCCAAAATTAAAACTCTCAGGAATATTGTAGCCAGATTCCAGATTTTCCAGATCAAGGAGAGAATACTGCAAGCAGCCAAAAAGAAACAATTCAAATACTGTGGAACCACAGTCAGGATAACACAAGATTTAGCAGCTTCTATAGTAAAGGATCAGAGGACTTGGAATATGATATTCTGGAAGGCAAAAGAGCTAAGATTACAACCAAGAATCACCTACCCAGCAAAACTGAGTATAATCCTTCATGGGGGGCGGGGTGGACATTTAATGAAATAGAGAACTTTCAAGCATTTCTGATGAAAAGACCAGTGCTAAGGAGGAAATTTAACTTTCAAATACAAGATGCAAAAGAAGCATAAAAAGGTAAGCAGGAAAGAGAAACCATAAGGAATTAAATAAGGTTAAACTGCTTATATTTTTACATGGGAGAAAGGTATTTATAACTCCTAAAATTTTTTTCATTATTTATTAGGGCAGTGAGGAGTATACATAGATAAAAAAAGTGGTGTGAGTTGAATATTGATTCAACTTGATTATCTTGATGATTATCTTAAAAGATAAAATTAAGGGATGAGAAGGAAGAATGCACTAGGAGATGGGGAAAGGAAGAGGTAAAATAGGATAAATAATCTGACATAAAAGAGGTGTGAAAGAGATTTTACAGTGGGTGAGAAAATGGGGAGGTAGGGAGGGGAGCACATGAATCTTACTCTCATCAGAATTGGCTCAAAGAGAAAATAGTATACAGTGGCACACTCAATTGGGTGTAGAAATCTATCTTACCATATAGGAAAGTAGTAAGGGAAGGGGATAAGGGAAGGGGTGGAGGATGGAGCTAATAGAAGGGAGGGAAGTTTGGAGGAGGTAAAAGTCAGAAGCAAAACATTTTTGAGAATGGACAGAGTAAAAGAAGAGAGAGTAGACTAGACAGAGGAAAATAGATTGGTTAGTTGGTAATCATTACTGTGAAAAAATTACAGTGAATTTCTCTGATAAAAGCTCCATTTCTCAAACATAGAAAACTGAGTCAAATTTATAGAAATAAGAGTCTTTCCTCAATTGACAAATGATCAAGGGATATGAACAGGCAGTTTTCAGACAAAGTAATTAAAGCTATTTATAGACATGTGAAAAAATGCTCTAAATCACTATTGACGAGAGAAATTAAAATTAAAACAACTCTGAGCTACTATCTCACACCTATCAGATTGGCTAATATGACATAAAAGGAAAATGACAAATGTTAGAGAAGATGTGGGAAAATTAAAACACTAATGTACTATTGGCGAAGTTGTATACTGATTAGACATTCAGGAAGAGTAATTTGGAACTATGCCCAAAGGGCTATAAAACCCTTTGACCAAGCAATACTACTACTGGGTCTATATCCCAAAGAGATAAAAAACAAAAAATCAATAAGGACCTATGTGTATAAAAATATTTATAGCAGCTCTTCTAGTGGTAGCAAAGAAGTAGAAATTGAGGGGATGTCCATCAATTGGGGAATGGCTGAACAAGTTGTTGTATATGATTGTGATGGAATACTATTATACTTTAAGAAATGATGAGCAGGATGAGCAGGATGTTCTCAGAAAAACATGGAAAGACTTATATGAACTGATGCAAAGTGCAATGAGCAGAAGCAAGAGAACATCGTACACAGTAACAGCAATATTGTAGGATGATCTACTATGAATAACTTTTCTCAGCAATACAATGATCTAAGACAATTCTGTAGGACTTAGGATGAAAGGTTCTGTCCATCTCCAGAGAAATAACTGGTGGAGGCTAAATGCAGATCATTGACACTTTTTTTACTCTATTTTTCTTAGGGTTTTTTGTCTGTGTTTTCTTTCGTAGAATGACTTATGTGGAAAGGTGGTTTGCATGACTACACATGCATAACCTATGACAAAGTACTTGGCCTTCTCAATGAGGGGGAAAGGAAAGGGAGGGAGAGAATTTAGAACTCAAAATTTGAAAAAAAAATTGTTAAAATTGTTTTTATGTGTAATTGGGGAAAATGAAATATTTCTACAAAGGCCATATGAAGGAATATGCTGTCTGCATCCAGAGAAAGAACTGAGAAATAGAAGAATGTATAGAATGATTTTACATATGTATGTGCATATGTGTGTGTTTATATATGGGTATGTATGTATATGTAATGTGTGTATGTTTGTGCCTGATGATAACCATCTTGGGGGGCAGGGGAAGAAGTAAAAAGGGGAAAAAAGAAAATTACATGGTAACTTCATTATATATTTGAAAGTAATATCAAGTTGTACATAATAGATTTGAATTTTGTGTACAATCATCTTTTTTTCTATTCTACTATGTTATGGAAATACTTGTTTTATTTCTTCAGTTCAGAACAAGGTAATTTAAAAAAAACAAAATAAAGTAAATACAAAAGTAGTACGAGATACAGTGTGCTATAGAGAGCATTCATGTGAGTCAGGATGACCTGGGATCAAGTCTCATCCATAACACATATTGGCTATGCAACTCACTGATAGTTTCTTCTTATTGTTGTTCATTTGCTTCAGTTGTGTCCAAGTCTTCATGACAACTTTTGGGATTTTCTTGGCAAGGACACTGGAGTGTTTTGCCATTTCCAGCTCATTTTACAGATGGGGAAACTGAGGCAAATGGAGTTAAGTGGCTTGCTCAAGGTCACAAAGCTAGTAAGTGTCTGAGGCCAGATTTGAACTCAGGAAGATGAGTCTTCCTGATTCCAGGCTGGAAATCAGTCTATCCACTGTGCCACCTAGCTGCCTCTGATAGTTTCTTAACCTCTCAGTATCCCAGGTAATGATCTGTATGTAATTAAGGGTTCAAGCCTGAGGATTTCCAGCTGTAAGACACTCCTCGTTGGTGAGGAGAATAACTATTCAACCCTCATGCGTGAGTGAAGGGTGGAGTTCTTGAGGGCTTGAGAGAGGAGAGATCTTGCTTCTGGCTTCAAGAGAGGATATACATAATTCTAGCTGTTCTTCATGGGGAAGTGCTTGATGCAGATGAGGACTTTAGGAAGAAGCTAGAATTCAACTCCTCTCCTCATGGAGGCATAGATTATCAAGTGATCATTCTTTCCACCAATGAGCAGGGTCTTATGCAAATGATGAGTCTTGAAGTCTGGGTTACAGAAGACCACAAATTGCAGATTAGTTACAAATCTGTACATGGAAAGCAAGTTTCTATATGGAAGAGCTCCTAACATGGATAAAATCACAAGTCCAAACAAATACTAACATTCAACTGTTTGGAGGTAAGGGGGTAGTAGAGAGTAGCACATGGAATGAGCCTGAAATAGAGCTAAGAGGCTCTAAGAGGCAAAAGTGAAAAGGGATTTACAATTCTTACCTTCCTTGCAGATTCAACTCAAAGGCTATCTTCTAATAGGGAGCCTTTCCTGGCTCCCCTAATTGCTAGAGATTTCCCCTCTAAGTGGTGTAATGTTGTCCCTAGAGTGAGGAGGACCTGAGTTCAAATCTAGCCTCAGACACCTACTGTGTGATCCTAGGCAAAGTCACTTAACTAACCCCATTTGTCTCAGTTTCTTCATCTGTAAAATGAGCTGGAGAAGGAAATGGCAAACTTCACCATTATCTTTGCCGAGAAAACTCTGTCTGACATGACTGAAAAACAGTATTTGTACATATGTTTCCTCACCTATTATAATGTTCCAAATGTGAACTCCTCAAGCACAGGGGCTATTCTTATCATTCTTTGTATCCTCAATAGTTGGCACAGTGCCTGGCACAAAGTATGCTCTTAACAAATGCTAGATTGATTGAATTTTTTCTGATTCCGTACCTTATGAAGACAATGAGAAATAGTGTTTCATCAAACATAAGAAGCGGAAAGACTCTCGAAGACAACCACCCAAGAGGTGAGACATTGCTGGGGGTGGACTTGGTGTAGGGATAACCACAGGTACAGAAGGAAGTGAAAGAGGCTGTCAGAGTATCCTGAGGCCAGTGTCAAACAATGGGGTAAAGAAGGGAGTGGGTGAGGAGAGAGAGAAGCACTATCATGGTAGCTGTTTGTCTGGATCTGTGAGTCTAGTAACTTTCTGAAACTTCACCATGTAGCCCGTTGATCTAGCAAACCTCCTAGTATATAATGGCCCCCAAGCATGTTATGGGAGAGAGAACACTCTGGACAAGGAGTCAGGAGGCTCCTAGTCCTGGACGTGACACTTAGTTGGTCACTTTCCTCACTGGGTTTCAGTTTTTTCATCTGTGAAATAAAGAATTCAGATCTCTAAGATCCCCTCCAGCTCCAACATTATGATTCTCAGAATCTCCACTCCATCAACACCTTTGAGTCATCTGTGGCTGGGGAAGCACCCAAGTTAAGTTTCTTTGGAGTTGAACTAGCTGACACATTGAAGGGAAATGAGTCTTCATCAGGATCTTTGTTATCGATTAATATTGATCAAGTGTCTAAAATGTACTAAGCATCAAGAACCTGTCCCTGGCCCTTTTTGGAAATGCATGTCTTAGAGAGAAGAGACAGGTCAGCTGACATGTAAATCTCAAATTATAGTTTCTCTTCTTCTCTGAGGGCTTTGAAGGAGAGGGAGGAAGGCAGCTAGACTTTTAAGCTGATAATTCTAGTACTTCTGCTAACTAGATTTTAAACTCCTTGTGGACAGGGATAAGGTCTTATATTTCCTTTACGTGTAACCTTGATCCCTCCCTTAATTTGCCCAGTTGATTTGTCCTACCATCCTTCCCCCTGCCCCTGTATGCTTCAATGACTTTTCCAGCTCCCAACATTCACCTCTAGTTGTAACTCAATGGGAAAATTTTAATTGATCCCTGTCAGGAAAGGGAAGAAGGAAGGAAGGAAGGAAGGAAAGAAGGAAGGAAGGAAGGAAGGAAGGAAGGAAGGAAGGAAGGAAGGAAGGAAGGAAGGAAGGAAGGAAGGAAGGAAGGAAAGAAGGAAGGAAGAAAGGAAGGAGGGAAGGAAAGATGGAGGGAAAGAAAAAGCATTTATTAAGCATCTATTCCTGGTACCACACTAAGTACTTTAGCAATATCTCATTTGATCATCACAACAACCCTGAGAGGTAGGTGCCTATAATCTCCATTTTATAGTTGAGAAAAACTGAGACAGAGAGAGGTTAAGTGACTCTCCCAGAGTCACACAGCTAGTAAATCTCTGAAAGCCAAGTTTGAACTCATGTCTTCCTGACTCTAGGCTCAGTGCTTTATCCACTTTGTAAGCCAGCTGCCTTTTTCTTAGGGAAAAGAGGGAGATTCATGGGGTCTGGAGAGGCTTGAATATGGATTAGCACCTGAAAATTTCCAGTCTACCACCTTCAAGTGGTTTCAGGCTGCCAGGACCTAGTTGAATTGCTGGAGCTCGGTAGAAATAGCTGAAGCCTGACTGAGGATGTTTAATAAATGTTATTACTTTGTTGGATTTCTAGAGCTATGGTGATTAGTTTCAGGGCATGGTTTAGAAATTGTTGCAAACTGATTTGTGTGAGCGTAAGTTATGCACATTGTTTATCAATAGCAATAATTTGCATCTTGAGTTCCTTTTACTCCTCAGCATTTGCTTCAGTCCCTGGGAATCCTGAAGAGTGACATGGTCCCAGAGCACAGGGCCAGGGACTTATAGATGGAGTGATGAATTTATCCAAAAGGATGGTTGGGAATGGACCCTCTGATACATGATGCATCATTTGATAAAGCCAGTGGACTTGGAGGGAAGAAATTGAGGGATGTCACCTGGCAATTCGATTCAATTTGGTATTTGTTAAGTATCTACTATCTGCCAGATACTGTAGACACTTTAAGGATATAGGCAAAATAAGATACAAAGAAATATAACTTCTTACCGTCATGGAAGGTGGAGTCTAGTGAGCCAGAAAAAATAAGATGCAGCTATGCTATAGAATAAAGAGGACAAGATTTGGAGTCAATGGACCCGGATTTGATTTTGACTCTGATACTACCAAAATGATCTTAAACAAATCACACTCTGAGTCAGTTTCCTTCTTTTTTTAAATTTATTTTTTATTTTTAGTCTGCAACACTCAGCTCCACAAGTTTTGGGGTTCCAAATTTTCTCTCCCTCCCTCTTCTCCCCCCCCACCAAGATGGCATGTAATCCAATATAGGTTCTACATATACCTTCACATTAAGCTTATTTACACGATAGTCAAGTTGTAAAGAAGAATTATACCCAATGGAATGTATCACGCGAAAGAAGAAACAAAACCAAAAAAGGAGAGAAAAAAGAGAGAGAGAGAGCAAATAGTTTGCCTCCATCTGCATTCAGACTCTATAATTCTTTTTCTGGATGTGGATAGTTTTTTCCATCATGAGTCTTTTGGAGCTTTCTTTGAACCTTGTATTGCTGCCTTTTCCTTCTTTATAAAATTGGAGGAATGGCTACATGATCTCCATGCTTCTTCTCACCACTAAATCTTATGATTTGTGATCCACAAACAATAGGAGGAAGGCAGACATTTGAGTACAGATGAAAGAATACAGTCTCCATCTTGGACCTCCAGTGCGGCTAAGTAAAGCTCCAGAATAATTTGCAGAGCCCTAGTACTGGTGGCCAGAGGCATGATGGGAGTTGAAAAGAACACTCTTGCCTCATAGGAAATATCAGTCAGACCCAGAGAGGTTATGGAGGAAGTAAGGGTAGTCAAAAAGAAACACTTGATTGAATGGACTCTGGAAAACCCTGGATAGTTGTGACTGTGGGTGTAACTCACACATGAATATAAAATAATAGTAATAAGAATCTGAAGGAGACCTGCAACTATGAGCTGGCTCACAAAAGAGCTGAAACAACTATGGCCTAGAAGCAGCAGATGGCAGTGACGGCTAATTTAAGAAAGCAGCTCAGCAGATGACATAAGCAGCTCTTCAGGGAAAGCAGCAAATGGCACCCTCAAAAGCAGAGCTGAGGTATACCTAGGAGACACCCCTAAGTTTGTCTGGTCTATTAGGCTAGACTTTCACACTGATGGCTTGGAAAGCTGTAGGAGACTGTGTCCCTGTGTATATGGAGTTGGGAGTATTTTTTCCTTGTTTTTACCTTGCTATTCTGTTTAATCAAATGCCTTTGCTTTGAGTTAATGTGACTGCTGGTTTGGTTTGGTTAAAAAGAAGAGTTGGATGGGAGCTCATAAGCTTTGGTTAGCAATATAAGTTGTCCCAAAGAATACTTTGATTGTAGATCTTAGGTGTGTATATTGAGAGAAACCTAATCTCTGTTACTATAATATAAGCTATAATGTGGTATGCACTATAGGAGAAATATCCATAATGTTACAAGGATTCAGAGGAAAAAGAGGTCACTTCTGTCCAGGACATCAAAAATATTTTATAAAAGTAGTGTTACTTAGATTGGGCCTTGAAAGATAAATTGAGGTGGAGATATTGGGGGGCAAGGTATTACAGGTACACAAAATTACATATGTAAAAGTGTGGAGACGGAAAAGCAAAGAGTGTTCAGGAAACTAGTCAGCCATGGTCAGAATACAGGGTATCTGAAAGGGATTAGGGGAGGATAAGACTGGAAAGTTAGCTTAGACCCAGCCTGTGGAGAGTCTGGAATGCTAGGCTAAGGAATTTGGGCTTGATCTTGTATGAAATAGAGAACTACTGAAGGATTATAAGCAGGAGGGAATCAGAGCTGTATCTTAGGAAGGTCACTCTAAAGAATAGATTATAGAGAGGAGAGAATCAATTTAAGGAGATGGCTCAGGTAAGTGTTGATGAGGACTTGAACCAGTGGGAATGACAGATTTGATCTCCCCTTCCTTCCTAGCTGACAGTTTAACTCCAATAATCACAATTGTTTGGAAGCAGGTCTAGAAGGACACAATATTTCTTCTTTCCCGAAAAAAAACCAGGTAAAGCAAATTCCCTCATGCCCAGATAATCTCCCTTGTTGCTACCTAGACTCTTCTGTCAGCTTCCACCACCTATATGTAGGTATAGAATGATGGACTAAAGGACTAAAACAAAATGGGATAAGGCTTGGGGAAGGGGGAAGCCACAAGGTTAGACCTGAGGGATTTGCTTGCCTGGAGGAGAGGAAGGAGAGGAGAGGAAGGATGAGGAGGAGAGTGGACTCAGGGGTGTGCTGATGCCAGTTCTAATGAAGCTGTTTTTGAGATTTTCAATGTGAGCATTTACACCTCAGACTTCAGCAACTGTTACAAGTCAAGGTTTTATTTATTTTATTCACTGTCTACGCTTTAGAAAGTGTTAATAATGCAGATTAAACTGAAATATACATGCATTATGCTCTCATACACATACCCTCCAAAGGTCCTGGTTGTTTAACAATTATTGGCAAACCCTTGAAAATGATGTATAGAGCTTTAATGTAACTGGTTCCCATTGAGGAAATGATAAGGGATCTGGGAGCTGTCCATAGCTGAAGCTTATTTGCAAAGTCCAAGGGAGCTGCCATTAGCATCACATGCCAAGTGTGAAAAGATGCCAGTACATCCACCTTGATGATCATGACAAGTTGTATATGAACTCTTTGTTCAAGGTCAGGCCTCACTGGAGAGCTGCTTTCATCAAACCCTGACCTCAGAACTATATTTCTTGCTTGCCCCTTGAACTTCATGACTGTTGCCGAAATATTTTTCCGATTTAATTCTAATTGTATATTTGGTTGATGGATTTTGTTTTTCTTGATTTCTCAGTGGGTGGGGGTAGGGAGGAGGGATGGAGAGAATTTAGAAATGAAAACTATATTAAATTTTAAAATGAAACATACTGAACAAGTGATCATTTAACCTTTGTTCAAAGATTGATTGATCCACTGGTGGGGGGAGGGTGGGGTTGGCCATACTACTTGGAAATGCTTCTGAGCTGTTAGGGAGTATATCCTTACCTCAAGCCTAAATTTGCCTCTTTTTTTGTTCTTAGTGTTATCTCCCCTCTCTCTGCACCCCTCCGCAACATACATACTTCTGCCAAAAGAAAAAAAAATAACAAGAATTTCTACTTAGGGGTCTAGCTTGGACTAGAATGATTTGACTGACTCATAACCAAGCTAAGGGAAATATTAGGTAAAGGAGAATACAAGCCAGGCTCCCATGCCCTGCTCCCACCCCTAGAGAGAAGAGTGACTTTAGGACACCTCAATGGATTAGTTGTGACTGGGAGTTCTGTAGATGTTGGAGACTCTGTAGTGAAAAATCTCCTTCTTTCCAAATCATATCTGGATTGAGAGTAAACCCATCTGGAACAGGAGAAATTGTAAGGCAAATTAGTCTTCACAAATGCTATTGCTGGTACCAAAGAGAAATAAAGCCAAAAAAATTTCTGAGACCCTGGGAATAGGGAAGTATAAAGACCCAAAAGAGGAGATCTGAAGGCCTGGATAAAGAGAAAGGATTGATCTAAATAACCTGGAATGTCCTTTCTAGCTCTGAATCTTATGAGCCTATGATGTAGCCTGTGGTGTACTTTATCCGAGGATTTAAGTTAAAATGGCTGCCCTACTCCACTCTGCTCGCGTGTCCTTGGGAAAGCCACCTCCTCTATCTGATCCTCAGTTTCCTCATCTGTTAAAGGAGGGGACTGGTCTAGAATGATCTCTAAGATACCTTGGGATTCTTCATTCTGTCCCATAGACTCAGTTTCCCACTCTCAGTGATGGCAAGATGATCCCCTTCAGCCTCTGTTCAACAATTGGCTTTCAAAAAAAAAGTACTCTGAAAATACTTTTTAAAATTTAATCTGCATTGTTAACCTTTCCCCCATCACTTTCTTAAGTCTAGACCAGACCTGCACAACTTGGCAGTAGGTAGGGGCCAAAATTAAAATAGGCTCACATTCTTTGGCTTGCGGATAGATTAGACTAGAGAGACAGTTGATGGTTGGTTGCCATGGGTCACGTGACAAACAGGAGTGTTTGAAGTGGGCAACCCTACATTTTTCGTGGGCCACCCAAAATCCTTTCATTGACCACAAATGGCCCATGGGCTGTATGTTGTGCAGTCCTGGTCCAGTCTGTCAACCAAACAGTCAATCAAACCCTGATTTATAGTAGCTGATGATTTCTAAAGTGTGAACACTCACTGAAATTTTAACAATTGGCTTCTAGAGCATGCTCCAGAATACCATTGCTTTGGACTTCAGGGACAGACACACCATCCACCCTAAGAACTCCTGGGTCTCGCTATTCTAAATATGTTTTCTTCCCCAATTAGAATGTGAGATCCTCAAGACCAGAGACCATCTTACTTTTTCATTTGTATTCCCAGGGCTTAACGCAATGCCTAGCACATTGTAGGTGCTTAATAAGTAATTACTGATTGGTTGCTTTTTCATTTACTTATTCATTCTAAATCTATGATCCTATTAAGAGAAACTAGATCAGCCTGAAGCTTGAGCAGTATGAGGAAGCTCAGAGAGAACCTAAGAAAAGTAGAGTGGAGAAACCTAATAGAAGTAGTTACTGGTTGGGCCCATGGAACTATGGGAAGAGTTCTATATAAAGAGTCAGATTACAGTAGGTTCAGATCTGAGCACTGCCACTTCTTACCTGCATGATCCCGGGAGAGATTCTGTTTTGTCATCTATAAAGTGAGTGTGTTGGACTCAATGACAATCACTAAGGTCCTCTCCACTTCTCCATCTATAATCCTATGATCCTAGCTTGATGTCCAAAGGTGAGCAGGGAGCCCAGATGGAAAGCTGGTTTCCTTAAAGGTGAAGGGAGTAAAAGAGAAAGCTTTGACTTGAACTGGGTAAGTAAAAGCAAAAGGGTAGTGATGATGGGGACCTGGAGGGACTGTTAAGAGCTTGGTTAATGAGTTGAGGGCATGAGACTCTCCTAAATAATAAGGCAGTACCTGTAATTACATTCCTAGAAGAGTTGGGACCCTGTGACCTACCAACACTATTGCACGGTCACACTGTATAAAAGAAATCAATAACAACTGGGGGAAGGGCAGAGATAAGAACCAGTTATAAGGCTTTTTAAAAATAATCTTTGCAGGAGACACCTTCCCTATTGTTTCCTCAAAGACCAGGAGAGTAAAAGAGAAAGTTCTGGTATGCCCTGGGAAGGAAAAGCAAAATGGAAGCTCTACCCCTCACCTTCATCTTGTTCTTTTAAATTTTTTATTAAAAGGGATGAGAAGCAGCATATAGTAGTAGACAGAGATCTGACCTTGGAGCAGGAAAATCTAAATTCAGTTCCAATCTCTGACATATATTGGCCATGTGACCCTGGGCAGGTCACTTAAATTGCCAGTGTGTCCAGGTGACTCTCTAAAACTATAAATTGCAGAGAAAGTTATACACATATGCACACATAAACACAAACATAGATATGTATGTGTAGATATGTGTGTATATGTGTTTATATCCCTATTGTATGGAACTCCCACAACACGCGCGCACACACACACACACACACACACACACACACACACACACACACTGCAAGCATGACAGGAATTCCCTACAAAAAAGAAATCACTATATAAGTATATGTGTATATATACACATACAGATGTATATCTGTGTTTACGTATGTGTGTGTATTTTTTTTAAACTGAAAGAATGTGGAAGAGCATATTCATGGGGTCAGAGTTCCATTAATGAAATCACAGGTCTGTTCTCTACAATGGTGGGCAGGGGGAAGATATATTTGTAAATGAAGGAGACATTAAAAAACAATAAAAATGAGTTTTTTAAAAAATAAATTAAGAAATAATAAATGAATATTAAAAATTCAATGAAACAAGAAGAGATTTTTCTGAACTAATGTAGAACAATACAAGGAGAACCAGGAGAATAATATATACTACAGTAATATAAAGAGACAGCTAAATCCAGAATAATTGCAATGACCAATCTTGGTCCCAGAAAACTGATGATGAAATAGATTTCCCTTCACATGATGGAGAGGTGGGGGACTACAGGATCAGAACACTTGTGTGATCTGTCAGATGTCATTGCCTTATTGCTTGGTTTTATTCAACTGTTTTTCATTGCTATTACTGAGGATCGAGTTTGTGTATCACGACATCGTAGAGCGAGAAAATGTATCAGTTAAATTTAAAAACAATAAATTCAAAGATTTGTCTTTTAATTCAGGTAGTTCTATAACAATCTGTTTAACCTTGGCCAATAACCTAATCCATACAAACTTTAGTTTCCTAATCTGAAAAACAAAATAAATATTTTTGTCTGATCTACCTTAGAAGGACATTGCAAAGGCCAAATTAGATGCACAGCCTTGTGAAGTGCTTTATAACCATAGGGATTACTCTGAGCTCATTATTCCAGAGCCAGGCTGCTCACTTCTCCCCTCCGGTATCCCAGAGAGGTTAAGATGTCCCTTCTCTGATGCCATAGGCTTTAGGACCCATTACAGGTGGGTTCCCCCTACTATTAGCCCCTAGTGAGGATCACACAAGTTCTATTTAACCAATTAAAATCAACTACAATCAAAAATGTTGGTTTCAGTTGGGGAGGGTCCAGGACCTCTCACCTTATGGCATAGTCCTTCTTCTATCACCACAATGCTTTTATCAAGAAAGGATTCCACCAAAAAGAAGAGGTTAAACCAAAACCAGATGAAGCTAACTAGAGCCTTTTGAATGCCCCTAGTCCAGCTATGTGGCTACAGCTGGTCAAAGAGGCTCCTTCCTGTTCATTACATTGTTAGAAGACTGGGACCAGCAACATAATGTCTAAATATGTTCTAAATCTCTCCAAGGCACTTCCATTTAACTGTTATCATGACTCCCAGAGGCAGGATCTCCAGCCTCTTCCATATGGGGAATTAGATCAGTGTCATTCTGTGTATGTTTATAAGGATTTGGTTCCATAGCCAGTCCTCCATTACACAACTTAAATAGTAAATAATATATATATATATATATATAACTTTTATTTCCCCTACTCAGGCATAAGCTTCCTGAGGACAGAGATTGTATTTTATTCATCTCTGTATTCCCCCTTCTTACCCTGAAAAAGCTAGACCCTAGGGAAACTTATCAAAATAAATTAATATGCCAACCAGTTGGCTCAACCATTCTTTCTTTGCTGGGTACTTGGGTTGCTTCAATTTTTTTTTGCCAATATAAATAGGACTTCTCTGAATATCCATTTACAAAATCCTTCCCACCCACCCTCCCCCTTGAGTTATTTCCTTGCCTAGCATAGTTCCCAAAGTGGAATTACCAGGCCAAAGGGTATGCATAGCTTTTTTTCTAGCTCTTATTCCACTCTGCTAGATTGCTCTGTGGGAAGCCTGGACCAATTTAGAGTACCAGCAGCAACATATGAGGGTAGTTGTTTTCCTACAGCTCTGATGGAGGTCAGCCTTTGACATGTTTTGTTTATTTTTGTTTCTTTGATAACAGGTATATAATAGCATCTTAAAGTTGTTTTAATTTGAATTTTTAAAAAAAATTTCTAGTGAAGCTATGCATTTTTCCATGTGATAATTTACTTTCTGCTTTCCCCTGGGGTGTAAATTCTCTGTTCATTGACTGACCACTGTATTCAAAGCTTATATCCTTTGTCTTGTAAGCCTTTATCATTTGTGCTTGCCACTTGTATCTTTCATCACCTTATTGCTTTTTGTTTAGATATTTATCACATTTGATTGTGTAGAAATTTGTTGTTTCAGATATTTATATATTCAGGCATTTTGATTATCTCTAGTGATAGCTTTCTTCAGTAGTCAGAAATCTACAGTTTTATATACATATTCTAAATATGAGAAGAGGCATTGTGGTAAAGTGGAAATAATCCTGTATTTGAAATCTGTTCAAATCCTAGGTTTCCCACTTTTACTTATGTGAGCTTCGCTTTTCTGGGGCTCAGTTTCCTCACCTGTAAAAATAAAAAGGTTAGACTATATGTCCTTCCAACTCTAAATCTGTGATCCCATGAATATGCCATTTCATTTTCTTCCAGTTGAAAAAATAGATTAAAGAGTTATTATTGTTTCTTTTTAAACTGAGCATGTAATTTCCTAGTTATAGGGAGCTCCCAGTGTGGGAGCCCTTTACCAACACGTCTGGGCATCTGTTCTACAACATAAAGCTTTAGGGAAGAGCTGCAACTTGCCAAGAGAGAGAAAGGCGGATTCAGAGAAACAGAGAGATAGAGAGAAACAGAAACAGAGACAGATACATAGAGGCAGATAGAGAAAAAGAGATAGACTGGGAGAGACAGAAAGAGTCAGAGAAAAATAGAGACTGAGAAAGACAGAAAGAAACAGAGAACTAGACACAAAGATGAAAAAATAAAGAGAGACACAGAGAGACTAGAGAAAGAGATAAAAACAGAAACAGAGACACAGACACAGACAGATGTTGACACTGAAATAAAGGTATAGACACAGACAAAGAGTCAGATAGAGACAGAGACCAAACTGTAGTGGGAGAGACAGACACACAGATAGAGACAGAGAGAAACAGAAACACAGAGAGGGAGAGAGACAGAAAGAGAGACAGAGACAGAAACAGAGACAGAGAAAGAGGGGAGAGAATCCGAGACAGGCATAGATCTGGAGAGAAAGAAACAGAGACAGAGTCAGATAGAGATATACTAGGGAGGAATAGAGAGAGGAGATAAGAGAGGAGAGGACAACATAGGGCAGGATAGGACAGGACAGGAGGGAAAGGAGTGAAAAGGACAGGAGAGGAGAGGAAACAGGAGGAGAAGAGAGGGGAGGGGAAGAAAGGAGAGGACAAGACAGGAGAGGACAGGAGAGGACAGGAGGGAAGGGGAAGGGAGAGGAGAAGAGGGAAGGGGAGGAAAGGGGAGACAAAAAGTGAGGGAGAAGGGAGAGGGAGAGGTTGAGAGAAAGCCTGAACTTCACCTCAATAGATCTGGGTTACTGTCATGTTATACCCCCCCACACACAGGCACTATAAAACCTTCCCAGCCATGGAAAAATGTGCTGTGATTAGAGCAATCACCAGGGTTGAGGACAAGCCCTAATATCATTGTGAAAAGAGTGAAATGGTCCAAATCAGGTTCCAAGTCTGTATAAACCAGAGGCAAGACCAAGGTAGGAGCCAGGTTCTCTCAGGATGCCAAAATTCAAGTGATCTAGGTGAAGAAGCAAGAATAGAGACTTCAGACTAGGGAGCTCTCTGTGGATCAGGAGGAAAAGCATTAGGAGAGTCAATGTAGTAACTGTCTGATGGAGTCCACCTTTCCTTAAATTTAGTCTTTCATAAACAGCAGAATGTGTTGCCTGCCCTCTACTTTGGTGTCATGGTATGGTCATGAATCAGGTCCACACTGCCCTCTCCTGACTCAAGCATAGCACTAAAGCTGTTTGGACGATACACTCATTCCTTAACCCCCTAGAATCTGGCTTCTATCCCTACCATTCTAATGAAACAGTTCTCTCCAGGGTTATCAGTGATCTATTAAATTGCTAAATTCAATTACCTTTTCTCAATCCTTATCCTCCTGTACCTTTCCAATACATTTGACACTTTTGAACACCCTTCCCCTTCATGATGCTTTGTCTTCCCTCAGTTTCTATGATCCTATTCTTTCTTTGTTATCCTCCAGTCTCTAAGACTACTCCTCAGTCTCATACACTGGTTCATCTTCTTTCCTCCTACCTCCTAAATATAGGTGTCACCCAAGGTTCTACCTTTTCCCCTCTAATCTCATTCTACCTTCTCTTCTTAGGGAATTTCATGTACCCCCAAGGCTTTAGCTGTCACTTCCATGAAATTTGCTTCCAAATCTATATACCCAGCCCCAAAACTCTCACATGAGCTTGACATTTCCAACATTCCATTTACATTCCAACATTCCACTGACATTTCTAACATTCCATTGACATTCCAACATTCCATTGACATTTCCAACATTGACAAGTTCAATGTTTCCAAATGCTTGCTAGATTTCTCCATCTGGATAGCCCACTGCCATCAACTTCCTGTCAAATCCTCAAGCTTGAAAACTTGGGGGAAAAACTCTTACTTCCAAAAAAGTCCATTTCTTTATGAATCAATATTCTCAGTAGAGAGGTTGACCTTGGCAAGAAGAAAGCTATCTTTTCATCTGCAGCCTAAGTAAAGGAGGAAAGATTGAAAGAAAATCAATATTTTCTCCTAATGCTATATAGCTGCAAATCATGTGACATGATTCTAGAAAAATCACAGAAACAGAATTTTTAGAGTTAGAAGGAACCTTAGCGGTCATCTAATCTAATTCATACCCCAAAGGAATCCCCATTATATCTTACCTGAGAGGTGGGTATTCAGGCTCTACTTGAAGATGTTGGGGCTTTCTCCGGTCATCTGATCTGCATCATGCCACTAGATCCAGTTGGCTCCAGAGGATAAAGTGAGGCTAGTGACTTTGTACAGCACTCTGTCACTTAAATCCAATTCATTTGCAAGTCATGGCATCAGCTTCCTGATGTCATGGTCCTCTTCAAGAAGGACAACAACAACTTGAAGACTTGATGTTCAATGAGGAGGAAATTATTGTCCCCAGAGGTGATGAATTCCAGCTCTCCAGAGCTCTGAATGTTAGGAGGTTTTCTTCCTGAGATCAATCCTAAATATTCCTCTTTAGAGCTTTCATCCATTGCTCCTGGCTCTGCCCTTTAGAACCAAAATTACAGGTCATCCAAAAGGCAATGGAGATAAACCAACTTGTGTATGAAATGTAGCATAAAAGATGTTATTAAGGACATATATGATCCAAAATGGAGGTGGTCCAGTTATGTAGGGAAAGAGAATGAGACACAACAGATGGACAAGCTGGCTGATACATTGGTATTCTCGAGGTATTAAAAGAACCAAAAGACATACCTCCAGCATATTTACTACAGTCTACCTATGTGGGGTCATGACCCACAGTGTAAGGAGTGCTAAAGGGGTCTCGAATGGAAAACGTTTGAGAAGCCCTGGACTAGACGCTCTATGGAAGCCTCATGGAAAGATAAAGGCAAGATTCAATCACTCAAGACAAAAAGCGAAGGAGGAGTTGAAATGTGCAATTGTAGAAAGAATACCCTTATGGATAGGCTAACATCTGACAGTTTATCCAAGTGTCACTATTAGGATTTGTTACAAAGAGAATTCTTTATTCCATGATATCCAAGCTTACCCACATCTAAATATTAGTTAAGCCGTGGTTCATTCCCCAACCCAGTAGCATAGTGGATAGAGGGCTTGACATGGAGTCAAGTTTAAATCCCACCTCACTAGATGTGTAATCTTCACAAAGTCATTTAACTTCTCCCAGTCTCACTTTCCTCATCTGTAAAAAGGGGATAATAAAAGAATGTACCCCAGAGGGAAGGTTGTTATGAGGATTACACATAAAGTACTTTGCAAACCTTAAAATACTAAATGTTAGTTATCATTATTAGTATGACATATACTATTATATAAGTTTGAATATGATTCTAAAATTTCTTTCCTAGTCTAATGGCAATTTTTCTGCCTTTAAATCAATACATCATATAGTTTTGATAAATGGTACATCATTTAATTTAGTGGGGTTTTTTATTATGATTACTTTTTTCTGGATCAGATTAGTTCAGACCATATTAGATTTGTAGATTTATTCATGTTTTTCAGAACTTTTTTATTTAAAAAAAACACTACTAATTATTTCTATCATTTCAATTTTTGTTCTGAATTTTATTTATCCCTACTTTGATTTTCAAATACTCTTTTTGTTTATTTAGTTTGGAGGGAGAAATTTGTTGCTGTTCTAGGTTTATTTGTTTTAATTTTGCTTGTCCAGTTCATTAATCATTTCTTTCTCTCTTAATTAAATAATTAATTAATTTCTCGCTCTGTTGATGACAATGTTTAGAGATAAAAATGTCCCTATTAGAACTGCTTTGGCCGCATTGTCATTATTTTTCAATTAATATTTTGAGAGTACCAATGTTTACATTATTGTTTATAGATAACCTTAAAACATTGTGATGCTTCGATTACTCTGTCCCCTCTTTTATCACTCCACTACCATCACAGGGAAAGCAAAGGGTGACTGCACAAAACTAAAATATGGGGAAAAAACTCTATGTGGGATTTATGGGGAAACATAGTCAAATGTGACATGATGGTGGCTAGAAAGACTCAACAAAGTAAAGGAGTGGATGGAATATATGTAGTATGTGTGTGTGTTAATACACAGATTTTACCTGGATGGTATATGACAACTCCCAGATGGGTTTTGATTTACTTTGGTGAAGGGAGTACAGCTCATGATGAAATTGAGAATTCACCAAATTACTCCTTGATTTCTTGCCTACTTATTCTTCCACATCAATTTTTTTAGCATCCTGCCAAACTTTAGAAGCTATCCCATGGGGATATATATTTTTATTGAGTCATGTATTTATAAACGTTACATACACACATATGCACACATATAAAAATGGGTAGATTGCTGGAACCTATGGTTTCATCTGTGTAGACAACATCTTGTGTAGAAACTCCATCCACAAATACAAGACAACAAATCATCTGTAACTTAGGATCTTAGAGGCAGCTAAATGATACAGTAGATAGAATGATGGATCTGGAGTCAGGAAGACTGCATCCTCTGATGCACTCTTTGACCTTTGTTATCTGTGTGACCTTGGTCTCTGTTTTAATCACTCTTTTCCTCATATGTAAAATGGAAAGATAATAGTAGCACCTACCTCCCAGTATTTGTTGTTAGGATTAAATGAGATATTTATAAAGCACTTTAATAACCTTAAAGTGCTATGTAAATGCTATTACTATCATCATCATTCTCATCATCTTCATCATCATCATCATCACATTGCCTGTGGTGCTCAGAATTGTAATCAGTAAATCAACAAACTGATATTTATCAAGCTCCTACTGTGTGCCAGGCATTATAAAAGGCACTGGGGATACCAAAACAAAGATGAAACAAACCCTGATGACAAGGAGCTAATATTCTATCGAAGGAAACCAGGCGGACATGTATAAGTAAATACAAAATACATACAAAGATTTACTCCCAGGTAATCTGAACAACAAAATGGAGGACTAGCCATTTTCTCTAATCTTAGTGGCCTCTCATTCCTTTCCAAAAGAGGAATTTTCACAACAGATAAAACTATTTCAGCTCTCTCCATGGCCTAGAAAACCAAGGATCCCAATGATGTAAAAACACAGTGACCTAATGGTAGAGAAGAGTAATCTTCTAACAAACTCAGTACCCTCATCATCACTGCCCATCATGTCAACAGGATTTCACAAGCTGATGAGCTTACAACTACAACAGAACTCATCTCTACCCCTCCCCTACTCTTGGTGTATATGTGGATTGGGGTAGGGGAAATTTGGTTAAAGTACTTCCCATGGAGCTGGGATCCTACTAGTGAAATATGAGACACATACTCTGGCTCCTCTTTGGTCCCTGTAGCATCTATAGTGGATATATGTGGATGTCTGCTCCAATTCAACAAATATTTATCAAGACATTTTCCTAGGCACTGGGTTGTTTGTCCTTTGTTCTCAAATTGGACCATGACATCAAGGACATGACAGACAAGTGAACTGGATTTAAGTGAGGGAGCACTGTGCAAAGTCAATAGCCTCACTAGGCACTGAGAGTACAAAAACAAAAGGTAGTTCTTGTCCCTGAGCTTGCATTCAGATAGGGGATATGACATGGTTATAGTACACGCAGGATATTTGCAAAATAAATACATAGAAATGCGATAAGAGGGGGCAGTCTTAACAATGAGAGGAATTGAGAACGACCTGCTGAAGTAGGTAGTAACTAAGCATCAAGCCTTGAAGGGCACCAGGTGGAAGTGGTAGAGGCAGAGCATTCTAAAAATGGGGGAACAAAGATAGATCGGTAGATAGATAGATAGATAGATAGATAGATAGATAGATAGATAGATATGTATAAACATGCATATACACACATATAGGTATACATTTTATGTTGTATATATTGCATATCTATATACATACTATAGACATACACCTATGCACATATATTCATGTAATGTATACACGCCTATCTGCTCATATATACACACATGTGTGCTGCTATATTGCATTATATGTGTATGTACATGTGCATACACATGTGTTGTTTAGTTGGTTTTCAGTCTTATTTAACTTATCATGACTGCATTTGGGGTTTTCTTGGCAAAGATATGAGTGGTTTGTCATTTCCTTCTCTAGATCATTTTACAGATGAGGAAACCGAGGTAAGTAGGGGTTAAGTGATTTGCCTAGGGTCACAGAATTAGTGTGTTAGGCCAGATTTGAACTCAGGAAGATGAGTCTTCTTGACTTCAGACCAGGCACTCTATCCACTTTGCCACCTAGCTGCCCCATACACATATGTGGAGTACTGTTTGTTTGGTTGGGTTGTTTTTTTCCCACATTTATTCTTCTTAGGCTCTACCATTTGTCATCTCATTTATTCATGGCTTTCCTCATTCCTTCCATTAGGAATTGTAATTTTCTCTCAGTAAATCTATTACTATCCTGGCTTATGACTATCCAAGTACTGTATTTAATATTTTGGTCCACTATCATAAATGGAATCTCCTTTTTCTTCATGTCTGCCAGCTGAGTGTCACTAGCATATAGAAGAGCAATTGATTGTTGTGACTTTATCTTATCTCCTACAATGTTGCCAAGCTCATTTATAACATTGACTAGTTTCGTGGCTGAGTTCTTTGGAATTTTTTAGCTTTATAATCATGTCATCTTCAAAAAGATGCTATTTTTATTTCTTCCTTTCCTATATTTATAACTCTTACTTTTTCTCCTCAATGATAGGTAATGCCAGCATTTCTGGTAATAGATTATATAGGGTAGTGATGGGCATCTTTGTGCTATTCTAATTTTTTAAGGAAATATCTATAGTTTTTCTCCATTAAATATTTTGGAGATACACATGTGAAATTATATGACAACACTTGATTTCAAATAAATTTTCTTTACTTCTGTATGAAAAAGGCCCTTTGTAAATGTTTAGTTTTAATCAAGGATACAAGTTACATTTTACCAAATGCCATCGTAACATCTGAAAGATAACTTAATTAATGTTACCAATTTTCCTGTTTAATGTGATGAATTATGTTGATGGTTTTCTTTGCTTTGCTACCTCTTGAATTCTGGTATCCATCTTTGCTTGAGCAGGGTAAATAATTCTATAAATGTAATGGTGTATTTTGGTGGCTTGAATTTTATTTGTGAGTCAAGCACCATAGGTGAAATTGACTTATTAATATTCTTTCTTATAATTATCTTGGCCAGGTTTTAGAATCAAAAGAAAGTTTGCTTCATAAAAATAACTTGGGATACCTACTATACTTTTCTACATTTTGGAAATAATTTATACAATATAGAAACTATCTAAAAATTAAGAAATCTCTAAAATAATCAACTGTAATAACTGGAAGTGTGCCCAAGGATTATTCCCAGAATTCAAGGTTGGCATAACAAGAAAAACCACAAACATAATTCATCACATTAGTGGGAAAATAGTAATACTAATTAAATTATATTTTGGATGTCAAGATGGCGTTTTATCTGAGAGGTTGCCTAGTCCTCCTCCCTCATAGTAAAATGAGCCCAGAAAGACAAAAGGACTTGCTGAAAGTCATGAATCTAGTAAGTGGAATAGCCACTATTCCAAGTCCCATATAATCTCCATGATACCCTACAGGGAATCCACTGAGGTCTGATGTCTTTATGTGGACTCTTTACTCAAAAATTTTTCCCAGTTACTGTTATGACTTATTCTCAGTGTTTTGGGTCCATTTTAGTATATTTGTATCTAATTATGCATTTCTACCTAATCAAGGAACATCTTGGTTTAGCAGAAAGAAAATAGGATTTTGAGTCCAAGAGTTGGGTTTATATCCCACCTCTGCTGTCTATAACCTGTGTATCCTTCAACCTAGATGTCCTACAAGCTGAGTGCGTGTAAGCAAGTCACATTTTAATTCTAGGCTTTAATAAAAATCAAATCAGATAATTTATAATATTTATTCCAGCTCTAAATCCACTGCTTAGCACAGCACTTGGCACATCGTAGGGGCTTAATAAATATTGATAGGCTGATTATATGATCTAATTAATTAATACAGAATAATAGTCCTCTAAATAAAATTTTACTTTGCATTATTTCTTTTATTTCTCTTCTTTCTGATTTTATTTCATTCTCTCTTTTTAAAATGAGCTGTTTTGTCAACCTTGTCAACTTTTTTCAAATTAACTGGTTTTATCACTTCTACTTTTTTTTATTTCGTTTACTTCCACTACTCGTTTTATAACTTTCCTCATTCTGTTTCCTATTGGCTTGTTGCTTGAATTCTTTTCCAGGTCCCTTAGCTAAATGAGAGACTGAATGCTAAAGCAAGCTGCTCTTAGAGTTAGCAGAGACCTGTATTTGAATCTTGGCTCTTCTACTTACCAGTCATGTGACCTTATGCAAGACATTTGTTCTCATTAAGCCTCGATGTCCTCATTTATAAAACAGGGCTAATAAAATTTAAACTATCTGTCTCCCAAGATTGTAAGGAAAGTGATTTGTAAACCCTAGAGTAATATATAAATATGAACTACTACTACTAAATTCAAGAGCATTCATTAAGCATATAATTAAAAGTTCCTATTTATATAAAATGCTTTCCATACAATACACTTAACTACAATAAACTTGTGAAGTAAGTGATATTATCATCTCCATTTTACAGATGAAGAAACAAGCTCAGAAAAAAAAAAAAATTTGCCTGGGGTCATACAACTATTGCATATTTGAGGCAAAATTTGAACCTAGGTCTTCTTGACTTCAAGACAATACTCTAGCCATCACACTGCATGGGCTTTCTGTGTACATGGCAATATTACAAGTGCAGGGGATACATAGAAAAGAATGAAGCAGCCCCTGCCCTCAAGACACTTGCATTCTACTGGAGGAATGTTCTACAACCAACTCTATGAGTCTAGCTACATCTGCCCCTCAAAGTTTTGGGTGTAACTTGAGGAGTTGAGGTGTCTCTTCTCCACTGATATCACCTTGAATCCCCACCAATTATATTTACCCCACTGTTGGCCACCAGTAACTAGCAGACCAGTTCCACTGAGCTAATTAATATCAATTAGCTTTTATAAAGAGAAAGTTTATTTTGAAGATATACCAAGAATTAAAGTACCAATGTTATGCCCCAACACTTCAGGTTTTCACTCTCCTCTATTTCACTTTGGTCTTTGGAGAGAGTGAGCTCAGACTTAGCAGGGTCTCTAGGACATTGAGGTGGTGCAGTGGATAGAACACTGGCCCTGGAGTCAAGAATGCTCTTCTTCCTGAGTTCAAATCTGGCCTCAGACCTTTACTAATTGCATGACCTTGGGAAAGTCACTAAACCCCATTTGCCTCAGTTCCTCATCTAAATGGCAAACCACTTCAGTATCTTTGCCAAGAAAACCCCAAATGGGGTCACAAAGAGTTGGTCATGACTGAAACAACTGAATAATGACAACAACAACAACTGTATAGCCTTGCTCATACCAAGTTTATTTCCAAAATGGAAGGATGGCTATAAGAACCCACATCTCAGGGTGTTCCTTGGATCATCGACTCTGGGCTGGCTGCAAAGCCCCATGTGCACTCAACTCCCAGTCAATTCATTCTCCTAACCTTCAAACTTTACAAGGCTGCTGTCTTCAATCTCCTTACCTAAATCAAAAGAATAAGGTCTGTACACATGACCACCTCAGAGAGAGAAGACTAAAGGCTTTTTCCCTTACAGCACTGACTCTCACCAAATGCCATCAGCAGATGAGCCCAATCAAAAGCAGAGCTCCCTCAAGAGTGTCAAGACCAACTAAGTCCTTTTTAAGGAGTTCCCAGTTCTGTTTGCACAAGTACAGTCAGTCAAAGAAGCTTCTGTCCACCACATGGGTGAGGGAACAGCATCAATTTCAGAATGTCTTCATGTGCTCCAAGTTTCCCCAAGGTACTTCACCACTCTCCCCAAATCAGCTTCCTCAGGTTCTTTCACATGGGGAATAGCATTCAAGGCTCTATACAGCAGCAGCATCAAACATGAGTCCACTCCCAAGTGCTAGATCATTACATTAAAATGTAATTGTGAAATATCTAACAAAACAAATAAAAATACAGTAGAATATAGATGCTATAGTTGCATGATTTCCTAAGTCAATGCACAGCCTACAAGGACAGTTGGTGGCTCCTGTTTCTCTTTGGGTTGAACACCACTCTATGGCCTATCCAGCTCCCCATTACTTAATATGTAATGATTAGTACTATTATATTGATATAATGTTACATTCATAATTAAAAATAAATATTAATAATAATAACAGTTAATCTGAGATAATTACAGGAGGGAGAAAACACTAGCAGCTGGGAGCATTCAAAAAAGCATCATTTACGAGGCAGGATCTGAAATTATCCTTAAAGAATTCCAAGAGGTAATGTTGAATAAGGAGCGAATTACAACCATAAGAGGATAATTTCTTGAAGGCATTGAGATGGGAAATGTAATGTCAAGTTCAACAACTGGAACAGAGTATACATGAAGGGAGTAGGAGCAAAGACTGTGTCATAGGACCAGGATACCCCCACTTCTGTTTCCCCTGTAAAATAGATTTGTTGTTTTCAGTCATGTCTGACTCTTCATGACCCTGTGGACCATGGTATGCCAATATTGTCCACATGTTTTTCTTGGCAAAGATACTGGAGTTGTTTGCCATTTCCTTCTCCAGTGAATTAAGGCAAACAGGGTTAAGTGATTTGTGCAGGGTCACATAGCTAGTAAGTGTCTGAGGCTAGATTTGAATTCAGGTCTTCCTGACTTCAGACCTAAGCCTCTATCAACCATGCCATTTAGGTGCCTCTGTTAAATGGATTAGTTTTCCCTAAAATGAAGCTGTCCACAGGATCAGATTGGCCTCTGCCTCCCTACAGTTTTCTGCTCACACATACACACCAAAAAAAAGGCCCATCCATGTGGAGTCAAGGCCCCTTCAACTTTGTGAATGTCCAAAGACCAGGAGAATTAGTACCACCTACCTTGCTGGATAGAAACATTTCCACATGGGGGAAAAGGGGTGTGTTGTATATAAAACCTAAGTGCCACTGTATCTTTGTTGCATAACCTTGCTCTTTGGGGACGAATTTATACCCCCTCTTTTTAACTCTTTAATGAATTCCAAGTGCCTCATTCCATCCAAAAATCTAACCTTAACAAACAGTTCCAGCATCAAGCCCATTCCTATCAGGCTCAGAGTTTCAGAGCTAGAAGGGACCTTTAGAGCTAGGAGTGAAATTAATACCTGACATCACAAAGTGCTGAATTTCAAATCCAGGTCCTTGGATACCAAATGTAGCAATTTTTTCACTATCTCACATTATAACATGAAATTAGTCAGTTAAGGTAGATCGGAGCCAGTTTGTGGAAAGTTTCTAGTACGAGGCTGAGAAGTTTGTATTTTACATTAAAAATAATTGGAAGTCAGCAAAAATTTTTAAGCAGCACAATGACATGGCCCCACCTGTATCTCACAAAGATTATTCTGACAGCTGTGTGAATGAGTAATTAGAGAAGAGAGAGACTGGAATCAGAGTGACTAATATGAAGGCTATTGTGATGGGTTTGGTTAGAGATGATGAGGATGTAAAAACATAGAGTGGCCCCATGGGTGGAGCAAAGAGAACTGATGCTAGAAGTGTCCAAAAAGTAGATTTGACAAGACAAGATTGGAGAGCTGACTGGATATGGGGGTATATAAAAGAAGCAAGGAGAACTCTGAGGTTACAAAATGGGATGATCAAAAGGATGATGATATCTTCCACAGAAAAAGGAAAATTTGAAAGAGGAGGGGCTGGAAGTGAGGGGGAAGGGAATGATAGGCTGCATTTTGGACATGTTGAGTTTAAAATGATCATGAGATGTCCAAGTACAGATATATAATAGGCAAATGGTAATGCTACAACAAGATTCAAGAGGGTTTTTGGAGATGAATATGTAGTGTAGATTTCATAGTCATCAGTATAGAAAGGATAATCTTGCCCAGGTTAGATAGTGTGGAGAAAAAAGTGAAGAGAGCCCAGAGACAATTCTTTAGGTATACCCAAACTTAAGTGGTAGTTGATTGACAATAATTCACATCTTAATGTTTATACTTGAAGCAGCGAAGTGGAGAAATGGATATAACCCTAGACCTGAAATAAGAAAGACATGGGTTCAAATATGGACTTAAGCATTTATTATCTGTGTGACCTTGGGCAAATCACTTAGTTTCTATCTGCCTCAGTTTCCTCATCTGTAAAGCAGAGATAATAATATCTACTGCCTTTAAAAGCTTTTATCCTATCATTTTACAATCCTATGGATAGACAAACAGATAGATAAATAGATAGATAGATAGATAGACAGATGTAGAATGTTTGCCTTTTTGTAGTTCATACATATCATAGGATTAGACAGTTTTGAACTAAAAGTCACCTTGGTGCACACATCTCATCTAATACTATCATTTTACAGGTTAGAAAGTGAGACCCAGAGCAGGGAAACATCTACTTTTATGAACAGGACATAATTGTTTTGTCCTAACAATTTCCTCCAAGGATCAATTAATTCTGCCATATATATTATATTATTCAGTTCTATAATTCCTTAGTTAATATATGTATTTACAAAGTTACTTTTTGATAGTAGAATGTTGCAATCTTGAATTATGGAAATCTTGAATTTTTCATTCTATTTCTTCTTGAATTTTTCTCCCCCCACCCCACTCAAGAATATTTTATTTCTATATTGTTGAGGGGGAAAATTAATTCTTGTTGGGGGTTTTCATTGTTTAATGTGCCTTCTGCCATTATAGAGTAACCATTATTGTTCCAATTAATTTACTTCGCTATGAAATCTACCTTATTTAGGAGAGATAATTTAAAAATTATTGGACTACCTGAAAGCCATGATCAAAAAAAGAGCCTAGATATCATCTTTCAAGAAATTATCAAGGAGAACTGCCCTGATATTCTATAGCCAGAGGGTAAAATAGAAATTGAGAGAATCCACAGATCCCCTCTTCAAAAAGATCCCAAAAAGAAAACTCCTAGGAATATTGTCGCCAAGTTCCAGAGCTCCCAGATCAAGGAGAAAATACTGCAAGCAGCCAGAAAGAAACAATTTGAGTATTGTGGAAACACAATCAGAATAACACAAGATCTAGCAGCTTCTAAATTAAGGGATCGAAGGGCTTGGAATACGATATTCTGGAGGTCAATGGAGCTAGGATTAAAGCCAAGAATCATCTACCCAGCAAAATTTTGCTCCAAGGCAAAATATGGACTTTCAATAAAATAGAAAACTTTCAAGCTTTCTCAGTGAAAAGACCAGAGCTGAATAGAAAATTTGGCTTTCAAACACAAGATTCAAGAGAAGTATGAAAAGGTGATCAAGAAAAAGAACAAGAAAAAGAACAAGAAAAAGAAATCGCAAGGGACTTACTAAAGTTGAACTGTTTTGTTTACATTCCTACATGGAAAGATGATGTGTATGATTCATGAGACCTCAGTATTAGGGTAGCTGAAGGGAATATGCATATATGTATATATGTGTATGTATATATATATATATATATGTATGTATGTGTGTATGTATGTATATGTATATGTATATGTACATATGTATACATGTGTGTATATATATATGTGTGTATACATATAGACTGAGGGCACAGGGTGAGTTGAATATGAAGGGATGATATCTAAAAAAAAATATGAAATTAAGGGATGAGAGAGGAATATATTGAGAGAGGGAGAAAGGGAAAGATAGAACGGGGTAAATTATCTAGCATAAAAGTGGCAAGAAAAAAGCAGTTCTGTAGGAAGGAAAGAGGAGGCAGGTGAGGGGGAATTAGTGAATCTTGCTCTCATCAGATTTGACCTGAGGAGGGAATACCATACACACTCTATTGAGTATCTTACCCCACAGGAAAGAAAGAGGAAGAAGATAAAAAAGGGGGGATTATAGAAGGGAGGGCAGATGGGGGAGGAGGTAATCAAAAACAAACACTTTCAAAAGGGGACAGGGTCAAGGGAGAAAATTCAATAAAGGGGTATAGGTTAGGAAGGAGCAAAATATAGTTAGTCTTTCACAACATGAGTATTGTGGAAGGGTTTTACATAATGACACGCATGTGGCCTATGTGGAATTGCTTGCTTTCTTAGGGAGGGTGGGTTGGGAGGGAAGAGGGGAGAGAATTTGGAATTCAAAGTTTTTAAAAACAGATGTTCAAAAACAAAAACAAAAAAGTTTTTGCATGCAACTAGGAAATAAGATACACAGGCAATGGGGTATAGAAATTTATCTTGCCTTACAAGAAAGGAAGGGAAAAGGGGATGGGAGGGGAGTGGAGTGACAGAAGGGAGGGCTGACTGCGGAATGGGGCAACCAGAATATATGCCATCTTGGAGTGGGGGGAGGGTAGAAATGGGGAGAAAATTCGTAATTCAAACTCTTGTGAAAATCAATGCTTGAAACTAAATATATTAAATAAATTAAATTTAAAAAGAAAAAAAAATATTAGGAAAAGTTCATGCGGAAAAAGGCCCTTAAATCATTTTTTAAGACAAATGAAGGGAAATAAAGGGAGTTAACTTATTTCTTTTTTTTTCCAAGGGAAAAGACAAAGTTTATTAAGGGTTTGCCATAATGGGTTGTCTTAAGAAATCCCACCCTTTGTGACGCCTGTTTTCACAAATGGGCCAGATTCAATCTACTTAGCTAAATTGAATCTGAGAGCCTTCGTAGAGGCAAGATGGAGATTATTTACACAAAGATTGTGGGAGGAATTGAGGGGTGGTCTGGGGTGACTAGAGGAGGGGGTTTAGGGAAGGACTTGAGGAGGAGCTTGATGGGGCTGAGATGAGGTCAGACTCCAGGGTGGGAAATAGCTGAAGGCTACCTGGAGATGACAGACAATAGAAGGCTAGGGTAACAGAGCTAGGGTATAGATAATTTGATCAGGATTAAGCGAGGGAAACAGCTGGACAACAGAGGGCTAGGCTAGGCAGAGACTTGGGCCCAATGATAATGCAAGGCCCATGGCCTTAGGGGAAGGCCAGATCTAGTTGGAAGACTCAAGGAGAGTTCAAGGGGGCTCCCAGAGACTGTACTTCAGGTTCAAGGATGTTCCCAGAGACTGTGCCCTTATCACTCCCCCCTCAAACAAATAGGACCCAAATTCTTTTGGGGTCCAAGGGGATTCCCACAGTCTAAACCCCATCATTCCCCCCTCAAACAAATGGGACCCAAATTCTTTTGGGGTCAGGGACCAAGGTCTCAGCTTCTGAAATTGCTTCCTGCTGGGAAGGGGTATAGAGCTGTCCCTGGCTGGATGGGTCCAGTTCAAGGGGTACATAGTCTGAGCAGTCATCTGGAAGTTGATGGCTTAGAGCCTGCAGGAGATAAATCTGGCAAGGAGGTTAAGCAAACAACCAGACTATATAAGAGTATAGAGAAAGGACAATTTCCCTGGAGGTTATTAAAGATAACTATTTCGTACCTAGCTCCCCAATCACTTGTTCTGTGTACCACACTGCTTTGGGGTTCACAAGTGTGTAACACATCCAAATTAGGTCAGGGGTATCTAAGAGCAAGGTTTCATGTTTGGTGGGCCTGTGGTTAGCTAGCCACTGGTGGCCATCTGCTTCTAGGATGCTCTGGGGAGTCAGAGCTTCTAGGGGCTAGTCTGCTAGAGATTTAGAAGCTTCCTCAATCAGAATGGCTGTAGCAGTCAGAGAATCTAATTGTTTTGGAAAACAGGCAAGTGGCTTGGGGTCAGGTCCTAAGGACTGGATTAGGATTCCCAAAGCCTGTCCTCTCCTTTCATCAACATACTGAGTGAAAAGTTTTTCTAAATTAGGTAAAGCTAATGCTGGAGTGGTGGTCACTTTAGTTTTCAAAATCTCAAAAGCTTTAGCCTGGTCCAGGCCCCACTCTAGAGGGAGAGAGTCAGGGCCTTGAGTGGAGTCATAAAGAGGTTTAGCACTGAGACCAAAATTAGGGATCCAGAGTCTACAAAATCCAGCCATGCCTAGAAAAGTTTGGAGTTGTTTCTTAGTGGCTGGAATTGGAATGGGCAGTATTGTCCTCTTCCTCTCCAAGGTTAAGGATTGAGAGGTAGGCATTAGTTCATGATCCAGTTACTTTACAGATTGGCATGCTATCTGGACTTTGTTCAAGGAGGCCCTATAGCCTCGAGTACCCAAGAAGTTCAGGGTTTCTGGGGTCACAGCCAAAGAAGCCTTCCAGGTGGGGCTACAAATAACAATATCATCCACATACTGAATTAAGCTACTGTCAACTAATTTCAGGTCCCTTAAATCTTTTCCCAAAGCCTGGCCAAATAAATGAGGGCTATCTCAAAAGCCTTGGGGCAAGACTGTCCATGTTAGCTGACATGAACTTGATTCCCCTAGAAGTATCCATTCAAAAACAAAAATAAATCATGAGTCTGTATGCACAGGTATACAGAAAAAGGCATCTTTGAGGTCCAGGGTGGAAAACCATTGGGTACCCCAATATGAGTTGTGGCAATGCCTAGGAATAACAGCTTCATTAACAGCCCTGAGATCTAGAACCATTCAGTACTCTCCATTAGGCTTCCTTATGTAAAGGATTGGAATATTGCAAGGAGATTGACAAGGGACAAGGATTTTATGCTTAAGAAATCTTTCAATTAATGGTTGCAGTCCTTCCCAAGCCTGAGGCTTAATGGGATATTGACAGGGATTGGGGAACACATTAGACTCTCTGAGGCAACTAAGGGCTAGGGTGGCATGAGTACTTTCCCAGGAATTCCCTGATCCCAAACAATTGGCTTGACTGTCTCCCACACTTCTGGGGGAACATGAGGTGGTCTGGTGAGCAGAGGGAAAAGGGAGCTGGGAGGTTTAACTAGAGAAAATTGTCTCCCCAATTTCACCATCAGGTCCCTTCCCAACAAGGGGGCAGGGCCAGAAGAGAGTGTAAGGAAGGAGTGTTCAAACAACAGATCCTTATTGCCCATGACCTGATGGGTCGAGGGGCACATAAGGCCAGAGCAATTAGTTAAAACGAGAGAACATAGCCGTGATGAAGTGGGTAACCTTACCTTCAGCCTCGATTTCACCCAGGGCTCCATGAGAGAGGTGAAGAAAGTGGGAGCACTGCCAAGCCCCAGGCTTTCCCCTCCTTCCCAGTCTTCAGAAGACTGGAGGACAGGGTACTGGGAGGAGGCTCTACCACTTTTCCAACCTTGGGGATAATCCTTCCTCCAATGTCCCTCCTGGTTACATGTTAGGCATGGTCCTGGAGGTGTGGATCCTGGAGGCTTCTTCCAGGAGGGCGCCCGAGAGGGGCACTCCTTGGACCAGTGACCCTCCTTGTGGCATCAAACACAAGTTTCCCCAAGGCTCACACTGCTGGGCTTCCTCCAAGGGGGCCCCCTGGAAGGGCACTCCTTGTGTCTTTTCCTGGCCATGGCAGCAGCCAAGAATAGAGCATGCTCTCTGTATCTAGCCCTTTCCCTGCATTTTCTTTCCTCTGCTGCAACCAGGTCTCTATTGTTATACACTCCAAAGGCCATCTCCAGCAATGGGACCTGAGGTGTTTGGGTTCCCATTGCCAATTTCTGCAGTTTCCTCTTAATATCTGGGGCAGACTGATTAATGAAATACATGCTAAGGATTGCTGCCCCTTCAACAGAATCAGGATCCAAATTTAATAGCTTCTACTAGCTGGTTTTGGAAAAGGGCAGGGTTTTCCTTTTCTCCTGAGTAATTTCCCTAATTTTTTGAAAATTTATCTGCTTTTGAAGTGCTGTTCTTAGGCCTTCTAACAGGTAAATTACCATATGGTCTCTCTTTTCTCTATCCTCACTCTTCTGATAATTCCATCCTGGGTCACTAGTGGGAACAGCAGCTGTTTCTGGGGGGTATTTTATGGGGTTATCTCTTAACTTATTTCTAAGAATCACTTAATGGCAAAGCAATCAGAGGTTTTTGCCTTTGTTTGATAAATCTTTTAACAGATTCCAAAACGTCCCACCCCCTGTGCCCCAAATTCTTAGGGGAAAAAAAACCTTTCTCTGTTACACAGAATCAATAAAGAAATAAATACATGTCTATAAAAAAAAAGAAATCTACCTTATTTGACACCACATTAGTAACCCCTGCTTTTTATATGTATGTATATATATATATATATATATATATATATATATATATTCACAGAGGCTTGATAGACCTTAAACCAGCCATTCGTTTTTGGCCTGTTAATATCCCTTGGTTTTATGTGCTGTTCTTGTGGAAAACAGATTGTTGGATTTTGTTTTTTAATCAATCCAGTCAATGACCCTTCTTTTATGGGAGAGTTCAGTCCATCTATATTTAATGTTATAATTGAACTACTGTAGTATAGCAGAAAGAGCATTGGACTGGGAGGCATGAAACCTGAGTTCTCCAGCTCCTTACCCTAATTACCACAGTTATATAATCTTGGGTAAATCGTTTCACCTCCTCGGGAGTGTTTCATCAGCTGCAAAGTGAGAATCCCCAAGGTCTCTCCTATTACTGATATTCTATGATCCTAGAATACATGTGTATTCACCTCTAATGACTTGCAAAGTTGATCTTTCTCAAGATATAAATACTTTGTAAACTTAGGTAAAGCCCTACACAAATGTAAGCTAATATCACTGTCATTCTTTGCCATTTCTTTTCTTGATATTAAATTCTTTCTTTTTCTTTATAGTAGATCAGATAGCAACATTATATTATGATATATCATATTTTTCTATTATATTTTGCTATTCTGCATTTTGTACTTTTAAAAAATCATCATATTTTTCTCAATCCTCATTCTCCTTGACCTCTCTGCAGCCTTTGACACAATTGATCACTCCCTCCTCCCTGATACTCCCTTTTCTCTAGTTTTTTTTTTCTTTTTGGACATCACTCTGTTCTGGTTCTCCTTCTACCTATCTGACCACTCCTTCTCTGTCTACTTTGCTGATTGTCTTCCAAATCACACCCTCTAATCATAGCTGTCACTCGGAGTTCTGTCCTAGTCCCCCTTCTCTTCTCCCTCTATACCACTTCACTTTGTGATCTCATCAGCTCCCATGGATTTAATTACCACCTCTCTGTTAATGATGCTCAAATCTAAATTTACCTTTCTTGACCTAATCTCTCTACTGAACTCCAGTCTCATGTCTCCTATTGCCTTTCAGACATCTCAAACTGGATAACCAGTAGACATCTTAAACTCAGTATATCCAATGCAGACATCATTATCTTTCCCCCTAAACCTTCCCTTACTCTTACTTTCCCTATTACAGTAGAGGAAATCCTCCCAGTTCCTCAGGTTCACAACCTAGAAGTCCTCCTGGATTTCCCACTATCTCTCACCCCACACTGTTTTCACAGTCTGTCAATTTCATCTTTGCAACATCTCTTGAATATGCCCCATTCTCTCCTCTGACACTATCACCACTCTAGTTCAGGCCCTCATCATCTCACACCTTGATTACTACATTAACCTGGTGGTGGATCAGCCTGCCTTGAATCTCTCTCCACTGTAATCTATTCTCCATTCAACCACTAAAATGATTTTCTTAAAATAAAGGTCTCATGTCACCGCTCCCCCTCCCCCACACACTCAATAAACTCCAATGACTTCCTCCAGGAGCAAATACAAAATTATATGTTTGGCATTCAAAGTCTCTCATAACCTATCACCTTCCTAGCTTTCCAGTCTTCTTATATCTTAACTTTCCAGCATGCACTCTTCAGTCTAGTGACATTGACCTCCTGGCTTGCCGTCTCCATCTCTCAGTTCCAGTCATTTTCTCTGGCTATCCCTCCTTGCCTTGAACACTCTTCCTCCTTTACTCTTAATTCCTCTGCTTTTCCCCTTTTAATTATTTCCTATTTATCTTATATGTAGGTTGGTTTGTATATATTTGTTTACATGTTTTCTCTCCCAATAGATTGTAAGTTCCTTGAGGCTAGGGACTGTCTTGCCTCTTGTTGTATTCCCAGGGCAGTGCCTGGCACAAAGTAGATGCTTAATAAATGCCTATTGATTGATTGGTTAAATTAAACTCTTTATGTTAATTCCCTATTACCTTTGTTTTAGTTTTTTTTTCATTCCTGTGACAATGCTTCATTATACTATGGGGGTAGTGATTCTGGGTTATCAAGGGCCAAGCCAAGTAAAGCATAAAATTTGTCACATGTTGCTGAGTAAATTGGCTTTAAATGAAGACCTAGTGACTAAAGGTCTGTCTGTTTTCTGAGGAGCAATCTGGGCTGAGTACCAAGAGGCTAAGCTCCAGAACCCTGGCCAATAGATGATGAATTGTTTTGTCCATAACAATTTGGGAAGACCACCTGTAAGGTGCAATGGGGTTGTGATCTTTGATGTTTAGGATGAAATCACAAGTCCTCGAGGCACTGAAGCAATGGTACTTATTAATCAAACAAACCCTTAATTTTCCTTAAAGGCTAAAGAGTAATCTACCCCTTTCAATTAAATCTAATAATAACCCTCCCTTTATACATCCTCACCCTTATATCTTAGTTATATACCATGGTCTAGAGCCTTTTAAAAAATGAATCAAAAAGTTTCAAGCTGGAAGAGACATTACAGATTATCTAATTCAATACCCTCATTTTACACAGGAGGAAACAGAGTCTCTGAGAAGGGAAAGTTCAGGAAATTGTGTAACTATCCCTTACAATATTTCTATTTTTCCTATTGACTTTTCTTTACACAATTAACTTTGACTTTGTAAAAACTATAATCCACGTCTATCCTGTATCTCCCTTCCCACCTGCCTGATTTTCCAGGCTCAAGGTCATCTGTTACCAGTTCTGCACTTCTTCCTGTGGTCATTCTGGCAACTGTGGGATGCTATTGATAAATTGTTTCAGGTCTTGCAACTTTATCCTTCTGCCTTCAAAGAGAAGGGTCAGCTTGGCCCTTTGCTCTACTGTTGGTAATACCACTATTTCTCTTAGTTTTGCACAGAGGGATTTAAATGTTAAAAAGGGGGGGCAAGATTAATGGTGAGAAGAAAAAAATCAATGGTAAATTAGACACACATGAAAATTTTAAGGTAGAAACAGAGCAGTTTTATAAACAATTTCAGATTTACCATGTTATAAAGAAGTGACCAACAGTAAACTTCCTACCTTTAGATGTTATTTCTCCTTTTCTTAGAAGTACTGAATCTTTTGTCTTTAATTTAATTTAATACTTTGACTTTAAATTATTTTTTCAATGTGTTAAGGAGGGAGTCCTAAAAAGAAGAGTGGTATAGTAGAAAGGAAACTAGATTTAGAATTAGAAGATCTGGGTTTTAGCTGTGTGACCTTGGGTAAGCTACTTAACCTCTCTGAGGCTTAGTTTTTTCAACTGTTAAATCATGATGATCATAATAGTCATACTCCCTACTTCTGAAGTATCCTGACTTGGTTCTGTATCATAAAATATAACAGAATCTCCATATAGAAGACAGAAGCAAAACATTTATTCAGATTCCAGAAAGGCCAATCCCAAAACCAGTAAGTCCAAGCAAAAAAGATGTTAAAACACATTATCACTACAGAAAGCAATTTCATTCCATAGCCTTCCCCGCCCTGCTGGGGCCTTCCCACAAACACTCACAAATCCTAGCTGACTCCTTGCCTTCATCTGCTCCTCCTGCCATTTCTAACTGCTCTGACTATACTTCCTTCCTGCTCCACCCTTTCCTGTTCCACTTGTTCACCAAGCTGCCCCCACCACATGTAACTTAGGCTGCCTGTGATGTAAGCAGGTCACATGGGCCTATTAATGTATGGTAAGATCTTTAAATTTACAATACCATTACATTGCAGTATGTCCCATAGGTTTAGTCCCTCAACTTAAACTCACACTGGCAAGTTGGGTCCCTAGAGACATCATTCAGACCACACCATTCCCCTCCCCACAACCTATATCTCTTAGATTGAGAGATGCCACTCCTTCTCCAAGGCTGAGGTTAGGAATTTGGAATCTAAGAATTCTACTCAGGCCATGTGGGCAAGAGCAAATGCAACTCCCATGCACTTCTAGCCCTAAGGCAGTCATTAATACATCCTGGGGCAAGGGATCCCAGCTCCCCTGAGAGTCCATCCCATCCCCAAGACAGAGGTCGACTCTACCCTCTGCTGCTTCCTCGGGATGTAGTAAAGGTGGAGGGGAGGGAGACTAAAATAACAACTCAGAAAATGACTTCTCTTTTGTGGAATCAGGAAAAAAGAAAGGGTGTCTCCTCCTACCACTATCTATCCAGAAACAGTCCAAGCCCAAGAATCTATTCCCAGTAAATCCAGGATGGCTCAGATTGATGTACCTGCCCCTTCACTGGAAGATGCCGTCCAAACCCCAAAGACTCACCTTCCAATTAGCTCATCAAATTGATCATGATGCTTCCCTAACCAACCCCCTACATGTGTTCTAAGCCATCTTCCAAGTTCACACAATCTATATTCTAAAGTCCCTTCCACTCTGACATTCTATGTGCTTTATTTTAACATTCTATGTTCCAAGGTCCCTTCTAACTCAGATATTCTATGTTCTCTGTTCTAATATTCTAGGTTCTAAAGTCTCTTTTAGTACTCAAATTTTGTATTCTATGACAAGTGCTTTGGATTGGAATTCTGTCCCTCTCCATATCCATGTTAATGTTGTTTTCAATTCAGGAAACTGTTCTTTATTTCCCCAATTACTTTTTCCATAGCGCTAGCTCTTCTGTTCCTCTGGGCCCCATAGGATTCTCAGGTTAGAACACTTCGATTTATTTTCTAGGTGCCTCAGTTTCTTCAGTACCATTGTTTATTAGTTTGAGTAATTTAGCTGAGAGCTGAGTCTATTTTATCTTCAGGTTAATTCTTTGCTCAGCTACAGCATTTCTACCTTTCACAGCCTCCAGTCATGTTTTAGTTCCTAAAGAGCTTAGCACTATTTTGCTATCGTGCAACATACTATTTTTTTGCATTCATTGTGTCTTCTCTAATCTTTTTAAAAGTAGTAAGAAGCATTTTCCTTTTTAAAAAGGTTTATGTAAACCTCAGCTAGTGGGTTATGAGGCAGCACAGTGGATAAAGTGCTAGGCCTGGAGTCCGGAAGACTTTTCTTCCTAAGGTCAAATCCAATCTCAGACATTTACTAGCTTATCACCCTGGGTAAGTCACTTAACCCTGTTGGCCTCAGTTTCCTCATCTGAACTGCAGAAGTAAATGGCAAACCACTCTAGCATCTATGCCAAGAAAACCCCAGCACATGCCAGACACCACTGCTAGGACCCCAGCTCAGCACCAGGTAAACTGCCAGACCCCTGTGGCCTCCAGAAGTGCCAGCCAACCCCCACCCCACACCTTCATCAAAGAACCTGACATGAGGGTCCCCTTTGGGCCTCAGGGTAACATCAGTATAGCACCAAGTAAACTGTCAGTACAAAAACTGATTGAGGAAAACAATAACTTAAAAGTTATAACTGGGCAAGTGGAAGCTATTGACTCTATGAGACATCATGAATCAATCAAACAAATACAAAAAAAAATGAAAAATGCAAGAAAATGTAAAATACTTCATGGGATAAACAACTGACCTGGAAAATAGATCCAGGAGAGACAATATGAGAATCAATGGACTACCTGAAAGCCATAATCAAAAGGAGGACCTAGACAGCATCTTTCAAGGAATCATCAAAGAAAACTACCCTGATGTCCTGGAACCAGAAGGCAAAATAAGCATTAAAGGAATTCATCAACCACCTCAGGAGAGAGATCCCAAAACAAAAAATAAAAAAAAGAGATCCCAGAATAAAAACCCCAAGGAATAGCCAAATTTCAGAACTATTGGGTCAAGGAAAAAATACTTCAAGTGGCCAGAAAGAAACAATTCAAATATCAGGGAGTTATAATCAGGATCACACAGGACCTGGCAGCTGCAACCTTAATGGATCAGAGGTCATGGAACATGATACTCCAGAAGGCAAAGGATCTAGGACTACAACCAAGAATCACCTACCTGGCAAAATTAAGCATAATACATCAAGGGGAAAATGGTCATTTAATGAAATGAGGGATTTCAGGCTTTCATAAGGAGAAGACCAGAACTAAACCGAAGATTTGACCTCCAATATCAAGACACAAGAGAAGTATCAACAGGTCAAAAGGGAGAGAAAACATAAGAATAGAGCTAAACTGTTTATATTCCTACACAGGAAGGTGATACTTCTAATGTTAACTTTGTCATTGTTAGGACAGTTAAAAGGAATATACATTGACAGAAGGTACAATGATAAGGTGAATTTGAGGGAATGACATACAAAAATTATGAAGGGATGAGAAAGAGGAGTACGAAGGGTAAAGAAGGAAGGGAGAAGTAAAATGGGGCAAATTATCTCACATGAAGAGGTGAGAAAGACCTTTTATAGTGGAGGGGAAGATGGAAGGGTGGGTAATGGGCATCATGGGCAATGGGCATCACTTGAACCTTATTCTTAATCAGTATTGGCTCAAAGAAGGAATAATATATATAATCGGTTGAATATGGAAATCTATCTTACCCAACAGAGAAGTAGAGGGGAGGAGATTAAGTAAGGGTGGGGGGGATTGATATAAAGGAGGGCAGATAAGGGGAAGAGGTGGACAGAAGCAAAACACTGGTGAGGTGGGAAAGGGTGAAAGGAGAGGGAGGACAAACAGGAGACAGAATAGAATGGAGGGAAATATACAGTTAGTAATCACAACTGTGTGTGAATGGGATGAACTCTGCAACAAAGCAGAAGTGGATACCAGGGTAGATTAAAAACCAGAATCCTACAATATGTTACTTACAAGAAACACACTTGAAGCAGAGAGTAAACACACAGAGTAAAGGTAAGGGGCCAGAGCAGAATCTATTATACTTCAGTTGAAGCAAAAAAAAAAAAACCAAACACAGATGGCAATCTTGATCTTAGACAAAATAAAAGCAAAAATAGATCCAACTAAAAGATACTAAAAGGTACCATAGACCAGGGCTGTCCAAAATATGGCCTGCGAGATTTATGTGGCCCACCTACAAGCATAGAAATTTACATAAATGCTTTAGTAAATGAAGCTACCGCAGAGCTCTCACTAAAAAGCCAAATCAAAAATATATTGTCTACTGTTTCAATAAAAACCTAAGGTTGGACAGCCCTGCCATAGGCAATGAAGTAATCAAATTAGAAGATCAAGGGATAGCCTACATGTCAGATCTATGTGCATACCCTTTGATCCAGCAATAGTACCTCTAGGTCTATATCCCGAAGATGTCTTGAAAACAAAAAGGGAAAAGAGCCTACTTGTACAAAATATTTATAGCAGCTCTCTTTGTGGTGGCTAAGAATTGGAAATTAAGAGAATGCCCATCAATTGGGAATGGTTGAAAAAGTTGTGGTATATGATTATGATGGAATATTATTGTGCTATAAGAAATGATGAGCAGGATGCTCTCAGAAAAATCTGGACTTATATGAACTGATGCAGAATTGAAGTGAGCAGAATCAGGAGAATGTTGTACATAGTAACAGCAATATTGTATGATGAAGAGCTATGAATAATTTAGCTATTTTCAGTAATACAATTATCCAAGACAATCCCAAAGGACTCGTGGTGAAAAATGGTATCCACCTCTAGTGAAAGCACTGATATTGTCTGAATATAGACTGAAGCATATTACTTTTCACTTTTTTCTTTCTTTCTTTCTCTTTCTTTCTCTTTCTCCCTTTCTTTTGTTTGAGTCTTCTTGTATGAAAAGACTAAAATGAAAATGTTTTAAATGACTGTACATGTAAAAAAAAGTTTGTCTTCTGATGAGTTAGACATCCCTCCCAACTTCATGTCATCTGAAATTTGAGAGCCATCCATCTATGCCCTTATTCAAGGTATTGCTTTAAAAATAGAATTAGCTAGCATAATAGCATAAGACCAAACCCTGGGGGCATCCAATTGGAAACGTCCTTCGGCATTGACCCATTAATGACCACTTATTGGATCTGGTGATTGAGCCAGTTTTGAACTCATCTACCTTGTCTATGAAGCCTATACTTTCTGATCTTGCCCACAAGGACAATAGGAGAGATTTTTATCAAATGCTTTGCTGAAATCAAGGTTTATGGTCTACAGAGCATTTCTTGATCTAGTTATCCTGTCACAAAAAGGAAATTAGGTTAGTCTAGCTATGTTCTTGATGAAGACATACTGACTTTTAGTGATCACCATTTTCCTTTCTAAATGGACATACCATCTATCCCTTAAATAATGTGTCATAGAATTTTTCCAATAATAAAAGTCAATTTCATGATTATATGAGTTTTTCTCCTAGCTCCTAATGTTTGTATGGGATCCTTAGAGATAGAATCATAGTCATGTTAGAACAGAAAGAGATTTTATACATTGTTGTGCTCAGTTACTATCATTTTTCAGAAGAGGAGGACCTCAGTCTCCTTAAAGCCAGGCCAGGATTCTTTCCCGTGAACCATCTTTCCCTTTGACGTTATAAGAAATGGACTTCACTTTTATTATTATCTCACTTTTTTCATGTTGACTACACTGTTTTTTCCCCCTTCTTCATGCTGTTTTCTCTTTGCTTAGAAAAAAAAAATAGATTCAAAGACTTTTTTTAAGAGTTGAAAGGGACCTTAGGGACCATATAGTCCATCTCCTTCCCCTTACCCTCCTACAAGCTCCTTACATCTAGGAGGTGAGAAATCTTCATAAATTTTGTCTCCTAGACCAGCAGAGCCTAGACAGGGCACTCCAACCAGTGGGTGTTCAAATGTTTCTGGTATTTTATTCAGAGGAAGAAATAGAGACCCAAAAGTGACATGTTGAGTTAGTCCTAGAACTAAGATTCCGGTAGAACCCAGCTTTCCTGACTCCCAATTTAGAATTTTTTGGTCCACCGCCCCAAGTGTTATTACAGTTTGGCTGGGGGTGAGGTTATAAGGAGGAGGAGGCTCTCTATTACTTCTCCAAGGTTTTTGATGTGTCTCAGGGTTCCTCCCTACCATTGGATAACATCCTGGGCTTCCACTTGTAAAGTCTGACCATTATATCGCCCTGCTCCCTCAACCCTTCCACAATCTCCACAGCTGCCCTCCCATATCCTATAGGGTTCCATCTCGATTCTCTTCTCCAGGAAAGGAAACTGAAGACCGAGAAAGAATGGGGAGAGGGAGAAGGGGTATTCCCCCTGCCTCTTCTTCAACTCACCCTGCTCATCCTCCCTCTCCATGGTCCTTCCCCCAATTTCATCTCTAAAACCTCCTTGTGATCCTATCCCGTTACCTTGCCCCCACCCCCGCCTTCTTTTCGCGTGCGTACTGCTCACTCGAAATCAGATTGTAACACTCCCCGAAATCTGCCAAGTAATAGGTTTTCCCAGTCACTGGGCAATTCCAATTTCCTATCTGGCCGAGCCGAGGAGCCGCTGCTAGAGCCAATCTTTAATAAGGTCCCACTTTTAGATTCTGCTTGAAAGGGCTCGGGGTCCCTGCAGGTCGGGGCTCCGCTATTAATAGAAACGGAGTCCTTGCTTAATTATTCCACGAGCCCTAGAGGCGCGCGGGCAAGTAGGGGAAGGAAGTGAAATTAAGTCCGAGCATAAAGTGACACCGGCCTGCGGAGTCCCAGGAGCCTCCAAGAAAGAGGGGAGAGCAAAGAGGGTGCTCCGGAAGAGGAGAGCTGCTGATTCAATCTAGAGACTCCTCTCAGTTTATTTAATCTCTCAAGGTTTCAATCACCTAGGCCCTCCACTTGACTAGTTTCAGAGTCCTGAGTAAAATCACATTTCCTGGGGAGTGAAGCGTTTCAGAGCTTAAGGCAGCAACGCAATCCTCAAAGGTTCCCATTCACATACATTTCCCACCCTGACCCCCACCCCTCTGAGTCTCCCCCCAGAGTATGAGCGTCCCCTCCCTCTCAAAGTCCCCGTCTATTTTTGAATCCCCTTCTGTTTCTCATATCCTCTCTTTCTCTAAATCCTTTTTCACCTTCCAGTCTTTGAATCTGCCTATTCTTTGTTAGTTCCTCTTTTTGTAAGTGCCCCCAGCATCCTGCCAATCCCCCTATACCCTCCTTTTCTCTGAGCCCCAACGTTCTCTCTCTGAGCCCATTTTGTTCTTAACCTATTTTGTCATGGAACCTTTTGGTAATCTGATGAAGCCTATGAACCTCTTCTCGGAATGTTTGCAAATGCATAAAATAAAATATATCAGGTTAAAAAGAAAACCAATTATATTGATAGTTATTTAAAAAATGTTTTTAAGCTGATGGACTCCAGGTCAAGAACTCAAGATGGTGGGAATAAAGCTGGAACTGTAATCAGGAAAGGCCTGGATTTGAACACTGTCTCCAATACCTAACCCTTTTGTGACCTCTCTCTGGATCACAGTTTCTTCCTCTGCGAAATGGTGATTTTAATATCTGTAATATGAACCATGTGGGGTTGTTTCCAGACTTATAAATGTCAGCTATTATTATTCTCCTTGTCAGAGTTCCCCTCCCCCACAGTCTCACAAATTCCTTCCCCTCCTCCCAGTTTCTAAGACTTTCCACTCTTCTTCCCTGAGATGCCTGCCATTCTCTTTTCCCAGTGTCTGTTTCCTCTATTCAGGGATACTCATCTGGGATGCTAATATGGCTTGTCTGTTGATCTCCTTTTTCAGAAGGTTGCAAACCATGTGGGTGGGGCTTGTGGAATGTCAGGGATTTATATGCAAATAGGTCCAGAATTGCTGCCTCTAGATTTGTATTTTTCTCCCTGGGAGACCTGAACCCATCCTGATTCTTACATTGGAGCTCAGCATTGTTCTCAACAAACCTGCAATCACCTGATACTACCACTTTTGCATCCAGGCAAATTTAGTCTATCTACTAGACATTTTAGATGTAAAACCCCAAACCTCCTGTGGTCGTCTTTCTTAAATATTTTTGTTCTGTGGCTTGTCCTTCGTTCTCGAAGAGGACCATGATATCTTGTATTCATAATGAAGGCAGCACAGTCTAATGGAGTCAGTAAGTCTGGGCTCTAGTCTTGACTTTGCTATTAGCTGTTTGTGTAACATTAGGCAAATCACTTCCCACCTCTGAGCCTCAGTTTCCTTACCTTCTAGGCAAGAGAAGACATTGGATTAGATTATTTCTAAAGCCCTTTCCAGCACTAGCATTTTATTCTTCAATAAAACACCAATGGAAATGGAGAGGAGAGGGGTGTGTTCACCTTGGGAACTATATCCACCCACAAGGCAGTGCAGAACACAGCAAATGATGATGGTCCTCTCTTGGACTCTGGGTAGGGGGAAGCATTTGCATCACACCTGGTGGGAGGCTGGGTGTGAGCACTCTTGAGAGAAAAAGAACTCATGAGGATTCAAGCAAGATGTTAGAAGCTAAAAGAGAGAAAGATAGCTTGGAACCAAAAAGCCATCTTGTTGCTATATCTAACTCCTGCCACCACATTCAAGAGGCTTTTTCAAAGTTCTTAATAGAAAAGCAAGAACGACAAATTCTCCCTCCTGATAAGCCACATTCGCAAGACTTGAATATTTCACAGGCTTACTTCTAATATACAACAACTTTCAGACTCTAAAGCTCCTGGATTTGCACACTTAGCAAGTTGCTAGCACCCTTATGCCTTACCCTAGATTATATTAGCCCAGCATGCCTCAGAAAGCTAGGAAAGGGTAATGGGGTGTTGGTAACTTCTA